>NW_024429196.1:41367316-41539816 GCF_017639785.1 Mesocricetus auratus
GTTTTCCTCTTCAAGGGAAAAAATGAAATCTTAAATGACAGAAATGTAAAACAAACTTTGAGTAGAAAAGAAAATAAAAGCCCAGCCAGACTCTCACATAAACCAACTCCTTATAGCTGGATTCCCATACCCCAAATAGCAGCACTACGTCAGCCTTTGAAAGGACATTCTAGGCAATGAACACAAAAATACTCAGTACAGACCTCTTTACAAAGCAAGACTAAACATCATCTCAAATCAAATCCAGACAAATGGATAATCTAAATGAGTACCAACTTAATAAGAATCACCTTTAGCCTTGCTCCACTGCCAAAAGGAAAATTCTCAATTAAGGACAAATATACATCTTTATTTAATAAATAAGTGAAACAGTAAAATAAAAGGAAAGAAGACATTAAGTTAAATAATCCCTGAAAGGCCATAATTGAAAGCAATTAAAACTTTTGCCCAGTGAAGACTTTGGTAAGCAATCCCTCCAAATACTCTCAGTGACACAATCTCAGGGCACAGAAATAATGTGAAGCCAGGGGGGAAAAATGACATGTAATGGTCCTGGCAAAACTCATCATGTATAGACTAGCTGACAGGAGGTTTAAAAGCTTGCAGTTACAAATAAACACACTGAGTGATGAGATCCTAGTTTCTCCGCCCAATAGAACCAAGGGTCACTGGAGAAAACAGACTAGAGCATTGGCATAGTATGGGCAAACCTAGAAAACCACGTGCAAAAAAAAAGTGTTCAATGAATAGTGACAGAGTGAAAGTATACATGAGCCATCTTTAAGACATTCATATTGGGGAAGGAATGAAGACACAGCTCAAGGTTTAAGAGCACTTGCTGTTCTTTCTGAGGACCCAGGTTCAAGTGTCAGAACCCACAAGCAAATCACAACCATCTTTAACTCCAGTTCCAGCATCTTTCTTCTGGCCTCCATAGACATGAGGCATTCATGTGGTGCACAGACAAATCACACATATACATAAAAATAATTTTAGAGAGATAGACATGTTCCCACTAGCCAAATCAGTGGAAAGTTAAGCCTTGAAAAATGACAGACTATAACCTATTGATTAAATATGACTTTAAGAGCCCACATTTTTATGTATTTTTCATAACATAAAAGCAAAGTGTCTTTCTAGTAGTAGAAAACCAGCTAATAGACATAAGGAGAACAACAGAATTAGAAACTTGACAGTTAGCAAAATTATAGTAACTCACACAAGAATCATCACTGGGTGTTGTGGTACACACCTTTTATCCCAGAACTTGTGAAACAGAGGGAGTAAGATCTGAGTTCAAGGCCATCCTGGTCCATACAGTGAGTTTCAGGACAATCAGAGTTACATAAAGAGACCCTACCTCAAAAACAGAAAAAAATTCAATGTATGATAAAACTGGTGAATAAAAGTCTGAGAAGTCCAAAATAGTTACACATCTCAACGTGCATCCCCAACACAATATCCATAAATAGAGGGTAACTGTGGACAAGAATCCTGGCAGGCTAGATGGAAATCACATTGCTAGCAATAGGACTGGCCAAACCATATGCTTCCTGATACCACCCACTGGGCAGAACTGAGCATATCTTCCTGAGATGTGACTACCACAATATATTTCATGAGGAAACACCAAGGAAATCCAAATTGAGAGACACACTGCCAAATAACTGACTCTTCAAAAACTGCAATGTCATGAACTACAAAGAAAACCGCAAATAAAGGCGACTAAGACATTACAATTGGACTCAACAATAAGTTTACATTTTCTTCAGCTTTAAAGAACATTATTGAACAACTGGCAAAATATCAATAAGGTCTAGGTATAAATTACTTAAAATTGGGCTAGAGAAGATGGCTCAGCAATTAACTGCTCTAGCTGCTCTTCCAAAGATCCTTAGTACAGTTCCCAGCAATCACAGGGTTACTCACAGCCATTTAAAATGGGATCTGATGCCCTCTTCTGGAATGCATGTGTTTATGCAAAAAAAAGATAAATAAAGAAAAGATATTCACTAACCCCACATCTGACAGAGGACTGATCTCCAAAATTTACAAAGAACTCAAGAAGCAAGTCTCCAAAACACGAAAAGATCCAATTAAAAAGTGGGGGACTGAACTAAATAGAGAATTCTCAATCAAGGAGAGACACTTGAGAAAGTGCTCAACATCACTAGCCATTAGGGAAATGCAAATCAAAACAACTCTGAGATATCATCTTACTCCTGGAACACAGCGAGGGGTGGGGGGGAGTGGGAGCTGGGAAGAAGAGAGGGGGTGAAGAGGAAGAGAATTGGTCATGGGGGATCAGGAAGTTGAGTGGGTGGGGGTAGAATAGGGGAAGAGGGAATCATAGGATAGAAGACAGATCAGGCACCAGAGTGACCTCGAGTGATCTAAAGGGATAACACCAATTGGCAAGCTAAGCAATAGTGGAGAGACCACCTCGAATGCCCATTCCTGATAATGAACTTGATGTCTATAAGCATCCGGGAGCCTTCATCCTGTGACTGATGGAAGCAGAGGCAAACACACAATTAATCACTGAACTGAACCCAAGGAACCCAGTGACAGAGAGAGAGGAGTGATGAGCAAATTGGCAAAGACTGGGCTGGCAAAACCAGCAGAGACAGCTGATCTGAACAGGGGAGAGCTCTTGGACCCCAGACCGACAGTGGGGAGGCCAGCATAGGACTGATCTGGACCCCCCAAATGTGAGTGTCAGCGAGAAGGCCTGGGCAACCTATGGGGCCCTGAGCTGTGGATCAGTGTCTATCCCTGGAATACAAACAGTCATCATGTGCCTATAGCACAAAGAGGGATGCTCTCTCAGCCTGGACTCTCAGGGGAGTGCCTGGACCCTACCCAGAGTGAAGTGACAGACTCGAGATATCCCCTATGTGAAAGGATTTGGCAATAGGGTGGGAGGGTGGGGAGGAAGGGGAGTGCGGGAGGAGGGGAGGGAGAGGGAACTGGGATTGACATGTAAAACAAGCTATTTAAAATTAAAATAAAAAATGAAAGAAAAAAAAGAATTTAGACCAATTAAAACACTATCTAAAGTAAAAAAAAAAAAAGAATGGCTAAAATAAAAAACACCAATGACAGTTTATGCTAGAGAGGATGTGGAGAAAGGGCAACACTCCTCCACTGTTGGTGGGAGTGCCAACTAGTACAGCCACTATGGAAATCAGTTAGGAAAATGGTTCTGAGTCTACCACAAAATCCAGCAATTCCACTCTTAGGCATATACCCAAAAGATTCCCATTCACACAACAAGGATGTCTGTTCCACTATTTTCATAGCAGCATTACATGTAACAGCTAGATCCTGGAAGCAACCTAGATGGCCCTCAACTGAAGAGTGGATAGAGAAAATGTGGTACATTTACACAATGGAGTACTACTCAGTGGAAAAAAACAATGGAATCTTGAAATTTGCAGGCAAATGGATGGCACTAGAGGAAACCATCTTGAGAGAAGTAACCCAGACACAAAAAGACAAACATGGTATGTACTCACTCACATATGAATTTTAGATATGGATCAGTGGAGTATCAGCCTACAATCCCAGTGCCGGTGAGTCTGGGAAACAAGGATGTTCCCAAGAGAGATGCAAGATACCCCAGAGAAATGGAATGAGGCAAAATCTCCTGAGCACATTGGGAACATCGGGGGGGGGGGGGGGAGGGACGGGGAAGGAAAGGGAACCAAGAAACACAGAGGGTGATAAGAGGAGGGGAGAAAAAGGCATGGAGGAGCAGGAAGGGTGGGTCAAGGTAAGAAAGAGGAGAGCAGGGTGAGAGACAGCATAATAGATCAAGTCATTATAGGCTTGAGGAGTGAGCTGACTCTAGTGAGATCTCCAGAGATCTACAAGGATAATATCAACTAGCAAACTAAGCAATAGTGGAGACACTACATTAATTGCCCCTCCTTGATGGTAAGGTTGATGACTACCTTATATGCCATCCTAGAACCTTCATCCAGGGATTGATGGAAGCAGAGACAGATACCCACAGCTGATGGCTAAGAGACCAACAGGGGGCTGATCCAGACTCCATGAATGTAGTGCCAGGGAGGAGGCCACAGAAATCACTGGTTTATGAACGAGCTTTGGGAGCCCATTCCAAATAGAGGGATGCTCTCTCAGCCTGGACACATGGGGAAGGGCCTAGGTTCTGCCCAGGATGAAATGACAGACTTTAGACACGCCCCAAGGAGGGTCTCACCCTCCCTGGGGAATAATGTGGGAATTGGGTGGGAGGCTGGGGGACTGGTGGAGGGACAAGGGAGGAGGGGTGGGAGAAGGAGCTGGGACTGACATGTGAAGCATTCACATTTCTAATTTAAATAAAAACATATATTGAGAAAAAATAAAGGAAGAAATTTTTAAAATACTTAAAATTATATAACATCATTTCAATGTTAATTTTCTGACTTGGATACTGTATTATACATGTTAGAAATCCTTGGTTTTGTGAAATATAAAATGAAATATTTAGAGGGCAAAGAGACAAAATGTCTGTAATTTGTATAGTTCATTTAAAATTCAGACAGGCTAGACATGAAGGTACATGTCTTTAATCCCAGTACTTGGGAGGCAAGGGCAGGTGGATCTCTGTAAGTTTCAGGTTAGCCTAGTCTAGTTAGATAGATAGGTAGATAGGTAGGTAGGTAGGTAGACAGTCAGACAGACAGACAGATGCAAGAATGCCCTAGTGACTAGTTTTAACTATTAATTTGAGACATCCCAGAGTTATCTGACAAGAGAACCTTAGTTAAGAGATGGCCAAGATCAAATTTGTCTGTGGGCATATCTTATCTTCAGGGTATTCTCTTGACTGTTAATTGATATGGGAAGGCACAGCATGCTGGAGCAGCACCATTCCTGAGCAGGTAGACCTGAAATGTATAAGAAATCTAACTAAGCATGTGTCTTTAAGTGAACCTGCAAGTGGTGTTCCTCCAAGGTTTCTTCCTTGGCTTCCCTCAATAATGAGCTGTGACCTGGGAACTGTATGTCAAATAACCCTTTCCTCCCTTAGGTTGCTTTTGGGCAGAGTGTTTAATCACATTAACAGTGAGAAAACTAGAAAAAGAGATAAAACAATAGTATCTGTATATCCATAGCATAGTTCAATAAATTACTCTGCAAGCAATACTAATATGCTATCTTAGTTAGGGTTTCTATTGCTGTGAAGAGAAAACATGACCACAGCAACTTTTATAATGGAAAACATTTCATTGGAGCTGGCTTACAGGTTCAAAGGTTTAGTCCATTATCATCAGGGTGGGAAGCATAGCAGCATGGAGGCAGACATGGTGCTAGAAAAGGAGTCAAGAGTTCCACATCCGGATTGGCAGGCAGTAGGAAACAGAGTGACACTAGGCCTAGCTTGAGAATCTGAAACCTCAAAGCCCACCCTCAGTGACACAATTCTTCCAACACATCTACTCCAACAAGGCCATATCTTTTAATAGTACTACTCACTATGGACCTATGAGAGCCATTTTCATGCAAACCACCACACACACATCTAAATTTGCCTTAAATTATCTCTATGAGGAAGACAAAGAGAAGAGTGAGAGGAGGTGGCATCACAAAAGACCCACCATTTACTAAACATGTTTCTTAATACCAAACACTTCATATATATTAATCCATTTAATCTACGCCACTCTAGAATTTTCAGAGGAGAAATTTACAGTTTAGAAAAGTTACATAACTTTCTCAAAGTTATATGAACAGCAAAGGCCCCAGTGTTTTGTTGTCAGTATTTGATTTTTGTTGTGTGTATTTTGGGGGATTTGGGGTTTTTTTGCATTATAGTGATGGGTCTCTACCACTGAGCCACATCACCAGCTGCAACCCACACCCATGCTAATCTGAGAACTTGCATTTTATCTGCATTAGAATTTCATGTAAGACTGAACAGAGGGTCTAACAACCTTAAAATAGTATAGGAGGGCCAGCAAGATAGCTCAGTATATAAGGGTTTGATACAGAGCATAAGTCCCAGGAGCCACATGATAGAAGGAGAGAACCAAGTCCTGAAAGTTGTTCTCTGGTCTCTACACGCATGATGTGGCATGCTGTTTGCCCAAGGCCACAAAATAAATGAAGGTATATTTTTAAACATAATAAGGTATTATTAGGCCTCTCATGTTTCTGAACTTCACAGCAACAATAGGAGTATCACTTGATGAGAATATAAAAGTAAAGCTATGAAGAGAGTAAGGGAATACAATCAAAGTTATTCCTGGAGTCTAGCACCTACCGAAAAGAAAAAAAATATTCAGAAAGAAAATGAGCATCCAACATGAGAACCAGGAGAGAATTGATGGGGATGTCCTTCTGTATATATGTTTATCTTATTGGTTGATGAATAAACACTGATTGGCCAGTAGAGGCAGGAAGATAGGTGGGGCTAGGAGACAAGGAGAATGCTAGAGAGCGGGGCAGAGAGATGCTGCCAGGAAGAGATGTCATGTAGAGACTAGGAAGATAGGACTCCCCAGGCATTCTCTGGTAAGATAAGGCCATGTAGAAATACATAGATTAGTAGTTATGGGTTAGTAATTAAGCGACAGCTAACCAGTAAGAAGCCCTAGCCATCGGTCAACAGTTTATAAATTACTAAGTCTCTGTGTATTTATTTGGGGCAAATTAGCTGCGGGATGAGGTAGGACAAGAACTTCTGCTTACAGAGAATCCTTTCATTTATAGTAGTTAGTCACATAATTTTATTCTACTAATTCAGACTACCAACCACCAAGAAAATCAATGGCACTTAAAAAAATCCATTAGTAACCAACAGTAACAGAGCTCAACTCCATGTGGCATACTATTTTGCTAAGCAGACTCTAGCATCTCCTTAGTAGGAAGGAATGAATAAAGGTCTTCACTGGTCCTACCTCAGTGATCTAGTGTTGATTCTCTCTGAAGATGAAAGATCTCCCTTACTTCACGAACAGAGAATTGTAATGGCAAGGATCTCTATACTGTAGCTCTCTTCTTTTTCCAGCTGGTCAGCACACCAGCTTCCTTCTGCTCTGTTCTCTTGGACAGACCAAAGGCACACAATGTTATTTTCTTTTTCACCCTGATCCACAGGAAATATTAGGAGGACCACAGTGGCTTCCCAAACCACAGTCCTCCAGACATCCTCTGGCTCTCTAAATATCTTGGGCATGAATCATGTATCAATCCACTTATTCACCAAGTCCCAGGGAACAAAAGCCAAATCCTCCCAGAAATCCCAATAAGGTCTTTTCCTTTTGCTTGAAATGATAAGTTCTGTTAAACTATTTCTTCTGAAACTATGAACATTTGAATAAAAGAATAAAAAAGTAGAAATTATAAACATTTGATTGAAAAGATTTTAAGTTAAAAATGATTATAGAAGTTTGCACCAAAATATTAATTACCTAAAGACAGTAACATTATAATTATTTCCTTTTTTAAATCCTATTACTATTAAACTTTTCAAAGTAGTTTCAAAATTTTTAAAATTAGTAAAAGAATAAGTGTTTGTAACTAAAATAAATTTTGTAACTACATTGTCTTACATATAATTACATATCTAGCAATAATAACTACAAACTATATGACAATACTATACAAATGAAAACTGACTTTTGTTTTTATTTTTACTAAGTACATGACAAATACTAAGAGCCAATCTAACACATACTTGGTATCCATAGTGACTCTAAAACTCTAGAATAAAGTGGTTCCTGTAATATCAGTACAAGGAATATGACTCCGTTTCAATAAGCTTACCCTGTTCATGGTTTTAAATAAGGTAGCACTTAGAGAAATCTGCTTGATTGTTCAACAGTCTTCATGGTAAAGTCAGATGATGTCAAAATATTTTGTGTTGGGTGAGTCAGCTCAGGTTCAATATTCCTCTATGGATAGCCCCAAAATAAATGATTTGTGAGTTCCTACATTGGAATGAACAGCTAAGGTGAGACTTGCACTGTTCCATCTAAATGAATACAGATCCCATTTCAGCCCTAAGCTAAGTGGACAATGAAATAATTAGAGACTCAGAATTTGTCATCCCCACATGCAGCTTGAGTCAATCATCACTAGGGACCTTTCACTCAGCCTGATGCCAAAATCATGAGCCAATACTGCTATCCCCTGATATAGTGAACTCAAGTTACAACACCAGGTTTGTTTCAAATGAATGATGACTTTGTAATCAGATACAAAAATTTTTTTTACAATCCTCTAGTAATATCATTACCAGAAAAGATACCAGAATATCAAAAGCAATTCTAATAGTTGAGCATGGTGGTGCACACCTTTGATCCCAGCACTCGGAAGGCAGAGGCAGGTCTCTGTGAGTTTGAGGACAGTCTGGCCTACAGAGTAAGTTCCAGGAAAGCCCTAGTGAGACCCTGTCTCAAAACAAAACAGTAATTCTGAATCCTGCATTAACCTGACCCTAAGCAATCAATCTTTGTCCTTCCTCTCAAAATACCCTCAAATACTTATGAAGAAATATGATGAAGATAAAAAGTGATCAAGGCAGTGGTGGCAACCAGGATCGTACCACCTGCTACATTTAGTAGATAAATTCCAAGGAAAGCATCATAAATGTGAAGGGTTAGGATGTGAAGTTCATTCCTTAGTGGTAAATCATGTGTCACATTCTGACTCCAAAGAGTACATGCTGCCCTCAAATGAATTGGGGGGGGGTGGGTAATAGTATACTCCTAGTCTAAAGAAAAGCCAGATGATGTGTGGGAAAAATTCACTCTCTTTTACAAGACCTTATTAGGTGACACTTTTTATAGGGAAATGAGCAAGAGATTTAGAATTCTATGAGGAAAGTTGTATCAAAAGAATTTTTAACAAAAATTCTTTGCATTTCTGCTTTAAGGTATTACATGTAAAGGCTTGAGGTCATTTGTTTTATTGTTGTCATTTTATTTTGGCTGTTTGATGATCATTTTGACCATACAATAAGGGAATGGCCCTGCCTACCATAGTTTTATTGTCACCCTTGGTGACAGGAAGTCCATTCATGTACACTCTTCATGAAAAAGACCTGGTTGCTATATGTGATGGGTTAACCTTGACTGTTGATTGGATTTAAAAGTACCAAAAAGATATAAGAGCATACCTCTAAGTATGTCTGTGAGGGTATTTTCAAATAGGATTAACAATGAAAGTTCTAGAACCCTGGCAAAGTAAATTCTCCCTCCTTTAAACACAGAATGTCCCAAAAGATACAAGATCCTTTGAATTTTATATCAAGATGACTAATCATGATGATACTCAAATATAGTCTCATCCCTTCTTTTTATTTTTCCCATTTAAAGGACAAGGAGGCAGGCTTCCCATATACTTCCATAGAAATGTTATTATGAAACAGTAGGTGTGCGTATTTCTCCAAAGAAGAAAATAAAATAACTCTTTGTGTCATCTTTTGACATTATTTCCTTCATATTAAATTGTGTGATTATCCTTGCATAAGGAACACTCTAACTATGCAAAACAAACTCGAGGGACAGGGACACTACTAACAGTTTTCCAAGTTAATTCTTTTTTGAAAGAATTGTTGCATGACAAGTGGGCAAATGTCTCATCCCGTAAGTACAGGATTTGCCAGCTATTAACACAGCATCTGTAAACTGTATGTATCAGGAAAAAAAAAAGGTTGTTCCAAATCAGAATTTGGGTCTTACATCAACTTCATCCATTTCTTTGTTTCTATAGTCAAGTTCTCAGTACACAACCAGGAGATAAGTAGAAGTATAGAGGTAAATGTCCATAGCATGCTAGGATTCTTCAGTGCCTAAGGTACAGGATGTAGCCTGTTATCTCTACATGCTAATGAAAATAGGTCTATTTAAAAATCCAAATAACTCAAATACCTCAAATTTTTATTTTATCTTCTTTTGACAAAAGGAAAAATATGATGCATGACACTCATTCAGTTGTCCTCATGTGCTGGTATCCTAAGATTCTGTATTCACTGGAAATTCAGTGATGAGCAAAATGGAAAATAATAGGGGAGAGAGGTCAGAAAGATGAGGAAGCCAACCTAAATGAGCAATCAGTAGCCAAAGATGAAGGAATTTTAACAGCAAAATGAAGAAAAATAATAATATCATCATCTGGAGCTGTTTCGGAACTTATTGGGGTAGAGGTTGGGTACTAGTTGACATTGCTGATCTGTCATAAGGTAATGTGACCACTGGGAAAAATACTTAAGAGGTACTTTAGAGAAGGAAGTGGTCATTTCTCGACACCAGACATAAGAAAATGACATCATACAAAAAAATCTTGCATGGTAGGAGGCAGGTATTGACAACACTATTAATAGTTGATATCTTTGAAATACATCCTTTGAAGCTTAGTGGTCTGTAATCTAGAAGATACTAACTGTACCAAATGTTAACTAAGTGGAAACTAAAACCACAGTGTAGAATTGCAACAGCAAGAAAGAGAAGCCTGCTTGGTATAAGTAACAGCTGGTTTTGTTGACTGGAAGGTCTAAAAGAATATTTTGTTCTTGTTTGATCTAGTATCCAGTATGATGCTGTTGGTATGTGGCCTGGGAAAGATGGGTTGATGTCTCTGTTGTATAACCATCTGAAGCTTAATCTGTTTAATTTTGAAAGAAACAAACCTGACTAGTCATTAAAAGAAGCAGAGACTAGAAATGTCAAGTAACCTAAGAAATCTTATTAAAGGATAACAGGAACTAACATGGCCATACCTACATAAACAAAGCTTATAAAACACACTCACAAGAGAAAACAAAGCAATAGGCCTAACACAAAAGAAAAATCTTATCCATTCATAGGAAAAATAAGAGACTATTGTGTCATAGCCAATGTATTAACTACTTTCCCATTGTTGTGATAAATACCTGACCAATGCAACTTAAGAAAGGAGGGTTAATCATCAATCTCATTTAAGGTAGCCTCTCCACTATTGCTTAGATTCTTAGTTGGGGTCATCCTTGTAGTTCCTGAAACTTTCCCTAGATCCTTCATCTAGTATCTGATGGAAGCAGAAGCAGAGATTCACAGCTAAGCCCTGAGCCAAACTCCTGGAATCCAGTTGTAGAAAGGGAGGAGTAATGAGCAAAGGGGTCAGGACCATGTTGGAGAAACCCACAGAAACAGCTGACCTGAGCAAGTAGGAGCTCACAAACTCCAGACTGACAGTGGGAGAACCAGCATAAGAACGAATCAGGCCCCCTGAACATGGGTGTCAGTTGGGAGGCTTGGGCAGTGTATGGGGTCACTGGCAGTGGAACCAGTATTTATCCCTAGTGCATGAACTGGCTTTTAGGAGCCCATTCCCTTTGGAGGGATACTCTCCCAGCCTAAATAGGTGGGGGAGGGCCTCAGTCCTTCCCCAAATGATGTGACAGACTTTGATGATCCCCCATGGGAGTCCTCACCCTCTCTGAGGAGTGTGATGGGGGGTGGGATGGGAAGATGGTGGAGGTAATGGGAGGGTGGGAGGGAGAGGGAACTGGAATTAGTATGTAAAATACGATTGTTTTTAATGTAAATTAAAAATGTCCAAAAAAAGGAGGGTTTGTTTCAGTTCACAGTTTAAGCATAGAAGGCAGAAAAAACATGGCAGAGCTCATGAATGCCATAACACAAAGCTGGAATTCCATGTCTCTATCAGACAAGAAACAAAGAAAGAAAAATACCAACATTATCTGCCTCTTCCTTTTTTCCCCATTTTTATCCAATTAAAAACTCTAACCCATACAGATGGTACTAGCTACATTCACAGTATATATTCAGAGTAAGTCTTCAAGCCTCCTCAGTTAATCTCTCCAGAAATGCCCGCAAAGACACACACAGGGGTATATCTCCTAAGTGACTCAAAAGTCCATCAAATTGACAATGAAAATTAATTATTCAAATTGCCAATGTGATACACAAATGTGTTACCTTTAAACTATAACGTTGCATCCCTGATCATCCAAGGTCTATGGTCATCTCATAATGCAAATGCATTAGATAATCTATAAGAGTGCCAAAATCCTAACATCTCTTAACTGTGAGGCCCTGTAAAATAAAAAGTTATATACTTCTAATACACAATGGCATAGAATGTAAATTACCATTCCAAAATGAATGAATGAATGAATGAATGAATGAGAGAATATTAAGGGAAGAGAAGGGCAAACACCAGAGCCCACATCTCCATGTCCAACATCCAGAGCTTGTGATAGAATCACCTGGGTTCCAACTGGCTTGGGGAGGCCCAACTTTGAAGCCTTGTTGCCCAAAGTAAATGCACATTCTCTCTTGGGCCAACTCCCAGATGCCTGCAGCTTTCCTCAGCAAATATCCTACATCTTCAATATCCTGAGGAATCCATTGCAAAATTTGCCTTTACTTTTTCAGCTTCAAACATAGCTACCCAGAAGCTCCATAAAGAAATAGCAAACTAGATCTCAAGTTTTTACCACTGTACTAAATTTTGTTTGTTTTGTTTTTTTGAGACAGGGTTTTTCTGTGAAGACACAGCTGTCCTGGAACTCACTCTAAAAGACCAGGCTGACCTCCAACTCACAGACATCCTCCTGCCTCTGCCTCCCAAGTGCTGGGATGAAAGTTGTGTGCCACCTTTTTTGAGACAGGTCTGAAATGTCCCAAAAAGAATTTTTAAAATGTGCGTGTTAACACTGTACATCTAATTTTGAATAGAAAAGGCTTCTGTTCCCCTAAAGAACTGGCAGAGCTAACAAATCATTACGTTCTTCTGATGCATCAAAGAGGGAGGGAGTAAAGAAGGAGGAGGGGAGACAGAAAGAAAGTGGTCTGAGCATGTTAGTGTTGGGTCCAGTGATGACAGCTGGACACAGAGAATTTGTGTTTGGGCTAAGTCAGATACGGGGAAGGGTTCACATTCCTGGATGCTATCAAAGTCCTCACTGGAAAACTCACAAAGGGGAAGGGTGAGGCTTTTAATTTCCATATATGGAGTTCCTACGTATGTAAGAGAATGTATGTATCTGAAAATAGATGGAGTGAGTTCCATAGGTAAAGAAAGAAGGGAGATAAGTTAGCCACTTAACAGGACAATATTCCTGGCTCAAAACTATCTAAAAAGGAGAAATTTTATTACAAAAGAAAAGAAGTTCTGAGGGTCTAAGGATCAAATTTAGACTAATTTTTTAGAATACATACCATGAGTAAGATAGAAGAAATAGAAGAAACATGTCCCATTGCAGGTCTCCCAATGCATAGCATTCACCCAAGTAGTATCTTTGGAAGGCAACAGACCTTTCATTTCTGCATTGGTAAAACACACTTGTAGTGATAAACTCAGAGTCATCAACACACATCAGTGTTGCATTAAGAAAAAAAAAAAGAAAAGAAATCAAAGACTTCTACTTGGAGTCATGTTACAAAGAGCAAACCCAAATTCAAATTCTCCACTCCTCTCTCGTCTTGTCTCTATGTAGCTTATGGTTTATGGCCTATCTGTACTCTGTCATAAGTCACTGGGGTTCAAATTTCTCATGGTCTAGGCCTGTTCCTTAGAGCATGAAATTCTCCAAATACTATCACAGTGTCAAAGACTTATTATGGTTAGTTCTTTCTGACAAAATCATAATGAGCTTAATCAGAGGCAACAGCGGTCTTGTTCTGAGCTCAGTCTTCTCTAAGACAAAAAACACACTTGTTCTATGGCTGGAAAGATTCAACACAGCCTATTCCACAACAGCACAGCACTCAACAGCTTCTTTTTCCATTTAACCCATCTAGACTCAGAAATTAACTCAACAAACATTTCTTGAGTAATATTACATTACAGGCATGATGGTATATTGAGAAAACAAAGATAGAAGCCACCATATTACTATCAAAATGACTACAACTGACATTTGAGAGGAGATACGGGAATAAAATCATTACATTACAGACTGGGGATATATCTTGGTGGTAGGGCACTTATCTAGTATTGCCCAGGATTGACATCCATTGTAATCTCATTTCGATGCTTAGTGCAGAACAGATAATGAATGAATAGGCAGGTGGAAGCATGGATGCACATGTAGACAGATGAGTCTAACAAGTGTTAATTCCAAGAGAATATTAAAGGGCTTACAGGAATCCAGGGACAGAAATGGCTCTGCACAGTATTTGACTCTATATTTCCCCTTGAACCTTCATATTAAACTCATTTTCACTGTTCATTTCTCCTGGATCTCCAGAAGCTTCTCCAGTGCTCAGTTTACCACTTTGAGACTACACAGTTCCTTTCTCTTTCATTTCTTGTTCTCTTCAATGCATATACCACATTGCACTCCCCTCCCTCTCTCTCGTTGGGCCTAAAAAAGGCTTGAATGTGAGGCCCAGTGTAACCTCCTGAGCCTGGCTGAAATTTGGTGACCTGTCTCTTGCCTGTAACTTCCACGTGGGGGGTGACTCAGAAAGACCTGATGTAAGACTGCCCCCTGCCTAGTTACCTGCCAGCTTAGTGAAATACTATTGGCCCTTACTCCTCACATCACCTTACCCCATCCTAAGAATCCCATCCTCTACCTCAGCCCTATATAAGTTCCTGCCTGTTGGAATAAATCGAGATTCTGCTTCGACAGACTCCCGACTCAGTGTGTGTCCTCCCCATAACTAATGGGGGGAGGGTCTGAATCTTGGACACTTGGACATTCACCATCCTGCTCATTCCAGAGATGAGACTGGCTATACCAGCCCTTCGATCCCCTGACTACCTGCAGGATGATCGGGCACACTCTCTCTCCCCCCCTTTCCTGTAACAGATCTACAGCAGATCACTTGTCTGCATATTCCCTTGTCAAATGTAGATCTCATTGGCAGTTAACTGTCATCCTAAATGAATCTGACTGTATTTCCTTTCTTAAACTATTCTATATGCCATTCTAGCACCTTCATCCAGGGACTGATGGCAGCAGAGACAGATACCCACAGCTAAACACTGAACTGAACTCCTGGAAACTAGTGACAGAGATGGAGGAGTGATGAGCAAAGGGGTCAAGACCATGATGATGAAACATGCAAAGACAGCTGACCAATAAGGGGGAGCTCTTGAAGCCCAGACTGATGGCTGAGAGGTCAACAGGAGACTGATCCAGACTCCATGAATGTAGTGCCAGGGAGGAGGCCACAGAAATCACTGGGGCCTTGGGTAGCAGATCAGTGTTCACCATAGTTTATAAATGATCTTTGGGAGCCCATTCCAAATAGAGGGGTGCTCTCTCAGTCTGGACACATGGGGAAGAGCCTAGGTCCTGCACAGGATGAAATGACAGACTTTAGAGATCCCCCCACGAGGGTCTTACCCTCCCTGGGGAATGATGTGGGGATTGAGTGGGGGGTTGGGGGGTTGGTGGAGGGACAAGGGAGGAGGGGTGGGAGAGGGAGCTGGGACTGACACGTGAAACATTCACGTTTCTAATTTAAATAAGAACATACATTGAGAAAAAAATCTTTGATGGTTTTCCTATTAATTACAGGCTCATAATTGGTCATACAAAACTCTATGTGGCCTCAATTCACTTTTTTTCACCTTTTTGTTTGGTTTTTCTAAGACAGACTTTCTCTCTATAGTCCTAGCTGTTCTGGAATTTGTTCTGTAGACCAGGCTGGCCTCCAATTCACAGAGATCCTCCTGCTTCTGCCTCCCAAATGCAGGAATTAAAGATGTATGCCACCAGTGACTGGCCTCGATTTACTTTTCAAGATTCATCCTCTTGACACCAACTGGAAAACTAAGCAATAGTGGAGAGACTACCTTAATAGCCCCTCCCTAATGATGAGATTGAGGACTACCTTATAATTCATCCAGTGACTGATGGAAACAAAGACAGATACCAACAGTTAAACACTAAACTGAAGTCCTGGAACCCAGTGACAGAGATGGAGGAGTGATGAGCAAAGGGGTCAAGACCATGCTGGTGAAACCCACAGAGACAGCTGACCTGACAGGGTGGAGCTCTTGGGTCCCAGACTGATGGCTGAGAGGCCAGTGGGGGACTGATCCAGACCCCCTGAATGTAGTGTCAGTGAGGAAGCCTCAGCAATCTCTGGGGCCTTGGGTAGTAGATCAGTATTTACCATGTGTATGAATGAACTTTGGGAGCCTATTCCACATGGAGGAATGCTCTCTCAGCCTAGACACATGGGGGAGGGCCTAGGTCCTGCCCTGGATGAAATGACAGACTCTGGAGATCCCCTGTGGAAGGCCTTACCCTCCCTGGGGAATGGTGTTGGGATTGGGTGGGGGGCAAAGGGGACTGATGGAGGGGCAGGGGATGAGGGGTGGGCGAGGGAGCTGGAATTGACATGTGAAGCAAGCTTGTTTCTAATTTAAATTAAAAATATATTGAAAAAAAAGTATATTTCCTACCTATGGTGTTTTCAGCTTATGCTAAGGTTATGGGAGAGTAACCTCATTATATGCCAAGAAACACCGAGACTTAGCTCCTCTCCATCTTGCTATGTGTAACAATTCCTAAAAATGTCTTCTTAAATACAGAGAATAGCTCAGCTCTGTTGTGAGTAACCTTGGATGCCCATTGTAATTATCTGATGACTTTATAGATAATAGTGCCTGGATTTTAAGCAAGACTAGCTGAATCTGGAAAAAAAAAAGATTCATCCTCCAAATCTACTTAAGGCTTAAGGCTTTACCTATAAAGGTCTCTGAACGCAACTTGATTTGAGCCTCAGTTCCTATGTGTAACTAATCACATTGTCTTGAATTCTCTTTCCACCCTTTCTGAGGAGAAAAAAAAAAGTCGTTCCTTAAAAACTAGCTTTATCAGCCGGATAAAGCCAGCCTGGTCTACCAAGCGAATTTCAGGACAGGCTCCAAAACAATACAGAGAAACCCTGTCTCAAAAAAACAAAAATAAATAACTTTATTGTTATTTCTTTCTTTTTTTTTTTTTTTTTGGTTTTTACGAGACAGGGTTTCTCTGTTTTGGAGGCTGTCGGTCCAGCCTGGCCTCGAACTCACAGAGATCTGCCTGCCTCTGCCTCCCGAGTGCTGGGATTAAAGGCGTGCGCCACCAATGCCCGGCTTATTGTTATTTCTTAATAGCATGGCAGCACCCTCACTATGGAATTAATGAATTCCTAATCCATGTTACCATGACTCTGCCCACTCCTTATACTGTTTTGTAATCATTTCCTCCCATATAAACTGTCTCCTCCCAGGAGTTGTTGAATATGCATGTGTCCTGTTCCTATGCTGAGTAGCTATCTTCGCATCCATCTCAAAAACATTTATTGAACAAATACATGATATTCCATTGCTTTCATGTAGGTTTCACAAATATTTTCTCTTATATAGAAAAGATTGCTTCTTAATATTTTGTTTCACAATTAAAACAAATTTGTGTTTTCAGAGCATGGATGTCTTGTCTGGGATTTTGATGTGACTATTACAAGATAAAAAAAAACTGGCCTGTTTCCACATCCTGGACACTGTCAGAAGACATGAGATTGCTGGTCAGAGACAAAGACCTCATTCCTCTGAGTACAACCTGCAGTATGGCCACCAACCTTTTCTCATCAGTTTTCTGGCCCTAGGTTCGATGGGGGCAGCACCGTAAGCTCTAAGCCCCTGTGCTCCTTGCAGCTAAGGCATGCTATATACTTAAGTTTTTCTTGGTTTTACAAACAGGGTTTCAGGTTGCAACTCAGCCTGGCCTTGACCTCTCAATTCTCCTGCCATAGCTTCTCCAAAGCCTGGATATCTGGTTTGTGCCACCACTCCCTACTAGTCTACCATTGCTACAACATGTTAAGAAAACATCTGGTCTTTGTCTTAGAAAGAGAGTGCCTGTCTCCTGAGGTTCCAGTTAGATAGGCAATCCTAGAAACAGCCTGGGTTAGTTGGTCAAAGTAGTGTATGAGTTAAGTCTCAGGTCCTCAGAAGGCTGGAAGATCACTTCAGCTTAGGACTTCAACACTACTTAGGAAATACAGAAAAATTATTCCCTCAAAAAAAATTTTTTGTTTCACACTCAAACCACACTGGAAAAGTAATCATATACTTTTGCACAATATAAAACAATATGAGCACACAAGCATCATAGACCCAGAGGATATGGAAAACATTTGAACCTGAGGACCAATACATTTAGTTCACAGAACCCACTCTGAGAAAGGTGCTTTCAATATGAAGTGCACTGAGCACACGTGTGTGAGAGGTAGACATCTGGAGTACTGTGACACAGGGAAGAAGAGTGAAGAATCAGGCAGTTAGACTCAAAACAGGTTAATGATTTCCCAAAATCACAAGGCTGGCTCTATAAAATAAGTCCTTACATCCAAGCAGCTGAAAGGCCACAATTATGCTCTATATTCTCCACGACTTAGTTTCAAAATAAATATTGACATCAGAATTTGCTTTATATGGAATAGGCATATTCATAAATTGGCCAATATGTAAATTGCCAGTTGTATATTATTTATAAGACAACACCACAACAAATGCTAAGTATGATTCTCATCACATAATAAACACTCACCAAATAGTAAATATTAAGTTATATGGTGAAAGTAAATATGAATTTTCCTGGTAGCCATTCTCAATACTTCTGTAATCATTTTAACTGAGGAAAATTATTTCCATACTTGGGAATGTGGGCACAGGATTCAAAGTCCTGATTTTTTCATCATAACACATTTTCAGTCCTAAATATCCTCAGGGCCTAGACTGTGGAAACTCAAAAGGATACAAATAAAATACCTTTTTTCTCTCAATCGTGAGTTTTCACCCTGCCTCTAGGCCATGAATAGTACGTGCTCTGGATCTGAGGCTTGGTTCCCTGCTTTGTGAGGTTTTAGGTCTCTGATGTAACTCCTAGACTTCTCTGTTGTAAACCAAAAGCATCTATAAGCCCTGTGTAAACAAATGGGCAGGGCTAGGGTTACATAAGGTGTTCCAAAAAACAGGAGACTGGGCAGACGTGGCCTGCCCGCCCTTCCTGGACCTGCTCCAAACAACTGAATTGAAGAACAGAGTAACAAGAAATCCAGGAAAGCGCAGACAGCAGAGTGGTGCCAGACATGTTGTCCTGATAGAAAAATACAGTTCATGTTGTTGTTCCACTCTGTATCTCATAACGTGAGATTCAATGTCTAGAAATGCATGCAGTATATACTTAGATGCATGCAGGTAAAATACTCATGCAAATAAAATAAAACACATCTTTTAAAAGAAAACCTGAACATGGCCACCACCAGTTGACATGCCAACACGAGTAGGAGAAATATCCCAAGGCCTCTTGCCTGGATGATGAGCTACAGGTAATTAGTGACTAGTAAGACAGGAAAACTCAGCCTTTCCAAGGGATGTACTTAAATGGTTATCCACTACTAAGTGGTCAGCCTAAGGACATAGTCATATGATAAAGACTCAGTAGATAATATTAATATATGTATATGTATTTTTATTATTTTAATTTTAAATAGCTTGCTTCACATGTCAATCCCAGTTCCCTCTCCCTCCCCTCCTCCCACACCCCCTACCCCATCCCCAGCCTCCAACCTTTTCCCCGCTTCCTTCCACATAGGGGATATCCAGAGTCTGTCACTTCGCTCAGGGAAGGGTCCAGGGACTCCCCTAAGAGTCCAGGCTGAGAGAGCAACCCTCTTTGTGTTATGGACACACAAAGTCTGTTTGTATGCCAGGGATAAATACTAATCTACTGCCCAGGGCCCCATAGGTTGCCCAGGCCTCCTCACTGACTCTCACACTCAGGAGATCTGGATCAGTCCCATGTTGGCCTCCCAGCTGTCTGTCGGTCTGGGATCCAAGAGCTCCCCCTTGTTCAGATCAGCTGTCTCTGATGGTTTCACCAGCCCATTCTTTGCCAATTTGCTCATTGCTCGTCTCTCTCTCTATCACTAGGTTCCATGGGTTCAGTTCAGTGTTTAATTGTGGGTGTTTGCCTCTGTTTCCATCAGTCACTGGATGAAGATTCTAGGATGGCATATAAGGTAGACGTCAAGTTCGTTATCAGGAATGGGCATTTAAGGTAGTCTCTTCACTATTGCTTAGCTTGCCAGTTGGTGTCATCCTTTTAGATCTCTAGAGGTCTCACTGGTGCCAGATCTCTCTTCAAAGCTATGACTCCCTGTATTATGGTATTTCTTATCCTGTTCTCCTCCTATTCCAACCCCCACTCAACCTTCCTGTTCCCCCATGACCTCCTCTTCTCCCCCTCTCTTCTTCCCAGCTCCCACTCCACCTCCACCTCCTGCCGTGTTCCCAATCTGTTCAGGAGATCTTGTCTCATTTCTCTTCTCTGGGGTACCATGTATATCTCTTTTAGGTTCTTTCCTGTTTCCCAGACTCTCTGTCAGTGGAAGTGCAAACTGGCACTATCCTGATCCATGTCTAAAATCCATATATGAGTGAGTATACACCATGTTTGTCTTTTTGTGACTGGGTTACCTCATTCAGGATGGTTTCATCTAGTGCCATCCATTTGCCTGTGAATTTCAAGATTCCATTGTTTTTTTCTGCTGTGTAAATGTTTTTTTCCATTGTGTAAATGTACCACATTTTCTCTATCCACTCTTCAGTTGAGGGGCATCTAGGTTGCTTCCAGGTTCTGTCTATTACAAATAATGCTGCTATCATATTGATTTATATACATTGAATTATCCCTGCATATGATGCCAACTTGAGAACAGAAGATACTTTTGGTATATTCTTGAATTCAATTTGCAAGTATTTTATTGAGAATTTTAGCATCCATGTTCACAAGAGATATTGGCCCATAAATTCTTGTTAAGTCTGATATATTATTTTGGTATCAGGGCAACAGTGGCTTTGAAATGAATTTGTAAATATTCATTCAGTTTCTATTTTGTAGAATACTTTGAAGAGTATTGTTAGTTCTTTGAAGGACTTCTTCACAGAATTCAACTAAATCTGGACTTTTTAGTTGAGATATTTTTAGTTACAGCTTCTATTTCATTATGGGGTTAGGGTCTGTTTAAAATGTTTATTTCATATTGATTTAAATTAGGTAGATCTTTTATATAAGGAAATCTATCCATTGTTTTTTCCACTTTGGTAGCATACAGATTTTTAAAATATATCCCATGATTCTCTGAATTCCTTTTGTGTATTGTAGTGGTCTCCCTTTTATCTCCAATTTTATTAATTTGAATCCTCTCTTTTTTCTTTTTCTTTTTTTGGCGGGTCATGGGGGTTTCGAAGACAGGTGGTGGTGGTTTCCTTTTGGGTTTGGCTTTGGTTTATTTTTCGTTTGATTGGTTGATTACTTAGTTTCTGTCTGAATAACTTGTTCATTAGTGAGGGTAGGGTAATGAAGTCATCCACCATCACTGTGTGGTGTGATTTTAGATGTGAAAGGGTTAAAATCAAATAAACCTCAACAACTTTTTCAGAGGAGAGCAACCCACTGTAAGGAGAGAACTTACTAGGCACCTGCGTCGCTGACCATGCCCATTTGGGTGTGATCACAGGTGCATACGTGGGGTTTGGGATTAAGACCTGGGGAGAGGCAGCTCTCTCTTGGGGTTCCAGTGGGATCTCAGAGAGCAGCAGAGACGGTCAGAGAGCTGACCTCGGGTTATCTGTTTCTCATGTAAGTAATTTCTTCCTAATAAAAAAATATACAACATCCCTATCCTGTGTATGTAATCTTCATCTTAAACTCCACCTTAACCTCCGAGTTACCCAGTTCCAAGGAATTTAGAAAAAAACCCAGACCACTTTCGGGAAAAGTGAAAAGGTCATGGTGCAACCCCAAAACCATAGAATGTTCCTTCCCCATGACAATCAATTAAAATATGTAAGATAACAGGTTGTACTGCCAAAAACATGAATTCCCCTAGCCCCCACATCAATGAATCCAAAGGTCACCTACTCTTATCCAATCCTGAACAGCCAAGGCACGTACCACACTGCTTGTAGTTTTTTCCTTCAAAAACCCATTGCATTTGAGGCTAGGCAACATTTTTCCTGCAGCTGCTGTGCCAGTTTGCTGGACAGGGTCCCTGACAAGGCTTGTAACTTAACATTAAACCTTACGCATTTGCATCAGTGAGTCGGTTCCTTGGTGGTCTTTTTTGGGGGTTTCAGGAACTTTGCATAACAGATGTAGTAGAGTTTCTTTTATGAAACTGGGTACCCTTGTATTCAGTGCATAGATGTTTACAATTATAATACCCTCTTGATAGATATTTTCTTTAATGAATATGAAGTTTCCTTCTCTATCTCTTCTGATTAGTTTAGATTTGAAGTCTATTTTGTCAGATATTAAAATATCGATTCCTGCTTGCTTCTTGACTCTGTGTTCTTGCAATTCCTTTTTCAATCCTTTTACCCTGATGTGTCTGTCCTTGATGGTGGGAGTGTTTCGTGCAGACAAGAGAAAGATGGAGTCTCTTTTCTAATCCAATCTGTTAATCTGTACCTTTTTATTGGGCAGTCAATTACTGAGAGTGATTACTGAGCAATATTCATTCCAATTATTTTGTTTTGGTGGTATTGTTATTGTTTTGGGGGGGAGTCGAGAAAGGGTTTCTCTGTGGCTTTGAAGGCTGTCCTGGAACTAGCTCATGTGGACCAGGCTGGTCTTGAACTCACAATGATCCGCCTACCTCTGCCTTATGAGTGCTTGGACTAAAAATATGTGCCACCACCACTGTTATTGGTTTTTTATACCTCCTTTGGATAACTGTTCTAGGATTATTTATTCATTAAATTCTTTGAGTGTAGCTAATGTTCTTTTCAGGCTGAAGATTTCCTTCTAGTATCTTCTGTAGAACTGCATTAGTGAACAGAAATTGTTTAAGTTTGGTTTTATCGTGATGTGTTTTTCTTTTTCCTTCTATTATGATTGATAGGCTTGCCACTATTCTACTTTCTCTATTCTATCTTCTGGTATCCTAGGTTGGCATCCATGGTCTTTCAGGGCTGGTAGAACATCTATCTAGTGCTAGGCCCTTCTGGCTTTCAAAGTCTCCACTGAAAAGTCAGGGGTTATTCTAATAGGCCTGCCCTTATAGATCATTTGGTATTTTCCCTTGGAGCCTTTAATGCTCATTTTTTACTCTTGTTCTATACATTTACTGGTTGGTTGTCTAGTTGCAAGGGAAGAGAAGAAGGAAAAATGGCTCTTGGAATTGCTACCTAAGGTTTTGGTTGGAACTCCAGGCTGAGACTACAAACAGTTCCACAGTGGTACAGTGGGAGAAGCAGGTTGTTGTAGGAACTCATTTAGCCAATAGTCTTTGGGGCACAGGCCCCCCAAGGCAAGGTCTCAGGTGCTAAGTGTGGACTGATAAGGGTGGAAAGAAGCATGCTCACTCTCTCTTGTGTAGTGGTTGGAGATATGATGACAGCATCCTGTGCCCCCAGGCCAGAAGACCTCAGCGGCTCTCTACCTTTATTGTTATTCATGCGTGATCCCCAAATAAACATTCAATATCCTTTTATTCAGGCTCTTTTGGACTCCCTTACTTTCACCTACAGTAGGTAATATGCAAAAAGGCTGGAAAAAATAACATCAACTTCCATTTTAAAGTAAAAGCAGCAATTGTGGTATCTATTTATTGTAACAGACAATTCTCATCCAAAGGTGTTAATTTAAATTGTATTTCCTCAATACTTGAGAATTTTGTAGACAATATTAAACATGATAAATTATTACTATAGAATGATAAAATAAGATCAATAGCAATAAGAATCTAAAGACATAAATTAGTGTAATAAATAGGATTTTTACTCAAAACATGAAATACTGGCTATTATTTAGCAACAATTTTCAACTGTATGATTAATACTGTGCTTATACTTTAGGTTGAAAACAAAGAAAAAACAAGACTCAAGGTAAAGAGTATTTAATGTGTGCACACAGTATCAATTTGTTGTTGGACAAAAGCCTGTTTTATCTATCCAATACCAAGTCATTGAATATATGGGTAAACAACACATAATAAAACATGGCTTAAAGGCTGTGGCACAGTAGTCTGAATATCTCTCATAGTGTTCCCCAGACTGGATTAGTCTTCACTGATTTTCACTTTTTAAAAAGTACACCATATAGAGCCTTAAGTACATTTGCATTGCTATATAATTGATGTGGTAACTCACATCAATTTCTATAGGCTTTTACCCTTAAAACCTGAACCTATTAAATAAATCCCTACCCCACTGTCCCCCAAGTCATGGCAACTATTATTCTACTTTCTCTCTTAATTTGACTGTTCTGGGTACCATATGTCAATAAATTCAAATAGAACTTCTCTTTTTTTTCTTGATTGCTTTACTTTACTTGGCTTAATGTATTTAAAGTTCATCTGTTTAGTAATATGTTTTTCAGTTCAGTTTTCTTCCCTTTTAGTTGAATAATGCTTCAATATGTGTGTGTGTGTGTGTGTGCATTTTGTTTATTATTTCATCAGTCAATGGCAACTTGAATTGTTTGTAAATTAAAGCTATTGGAATTAAGATGCTGTTAACATTGTTTTCTATACATCTTAGATCTGTATTTCTGTTCTTTTAGGAATATACCCAGAAGTAGAATTGCTGAATTATATAAAGTTATTCTGTTTGACTTTTTTGAGTACTGGGTACGTAGCCCAGGATAGTATCATCCTCCTACCTCAGTCCTCTGAATACTGGGATTACACACTTGTGCCACCACACCTGGAATTTATGTTTAAATCTTATTGCTGTTTTGTGCACAAAGTTTCCAATTGTATTTTTGAGACACTGTTTGTTATGCTACATGGACTGACCTCAGGCTATTGATCTCCCAGTCTAAGCCTCCCAAGAGCTAGGATTGTAAGTACTTCACCCTGACACTCAACAGGGATTCTAATTTCTCCACATCTCTCTCAACTCTTCTTTCTCCTTCCCTACCATTCCTCCTTCCTTTTGTAACAATCCTAGTAGGGATGAAGCAATATCTCATCTTCTTTTGATTTAGATCACCCTACTAAACATTATTTTTTGGTTTTTTATCATTTTTTATTTTAATTTTAAATAGCTTGTTTTACATGTCAATCCCAGTTCCCTCTCCCTCCCCTCCTCCTGCACTCTCCTTCCCCCCACCCTCCCACCATATTGCCAAATCCTTCCACATAGGGG
The DNA here is from genome assembly GCF_017639785.1 of Mesocricetus auratus. NCBI lineage: Eukaryota > Metazoa > Chordata > Mammalia > Rodentia > Cricetidae > Mesocricetus > Mesocricetus auratus. The sequence goes on from NW_024429196.1 coordinate 41,392,445, forward strand.
ATATCTAGAGTCTGTCATTTCACTCTGGGTAGGGTCCAGGCACTCCCCTAAGAGTCCAGGCTGTGAGAGCATCCCTCTTTGTGCTGTAGGCACACGATGACTGTTTGTATTCCAGGGATAGACACTGATCCACAGCTCAGGGCCACAATATCTGGGGATAATGTTAACCAAGGAAGTGAAAGACCTGTATATCAAGAACTTTGTGTCTTTAAAGAAAGAAATCAAAGAAGATACCAGAAAATGGAAAGATCTCCCATGCTCTTGGATTGGTAGGATCAACATAATAAAAATGGCAATCTTGCCAAAAGCAGTCTACAGACTCAATGCAATCCCTATCAAAATTCCATCACAATTCTTCAAGGACCTGGAAAGAACATTAATCAACTTTATATGGAAAAACAAAAGGCCCAGGATAGCCAAAACAACCCTATACAATAAAGGAACTTCAGGAGGCATCACCATACCTGACTTCAAGCCCTACTAAACATTATTTAATTGCTAATATTGAACATTTTTGCTTGTTTTTATCAACTCTCCCCACCCCATGTCGTGTGTGTGTCTGTGTGTGTGTGTGTTTGTGTGGTGTGTGTGTGTGTGTGTGTGTGTGTGTGTGCTTGAGGTTCTGTTTTGTTGTTTTGATTTTTCAAGACAAAGTTTCTCTGTGTGGTCCTAGATGTCCTGGAACTCACTCTATAGCCCAGGTTGTCCTCAAACTTAAGGAGATCTGCCTGCCTCTGCCTCCCTAGTGCTGGAATTAGAGGCATGCACTCCCACACCCAGCTCATCTCTATATTTTTTAGGAGAAATGTTTATTCAAGTCCTTTGCCTATTTTTAACAGGTTGTTTGTGAGACTAGTCTTTCTCACAATCATGTTTTTGGGTTTTTTTTTAGATTTACTTATTTGTTTACTTATTTATTTATTTATTTATTATGTATGTGGTGTTCTGTCTGCTTGTATCCCTGTAGGCCAGAAGAGGGCACTGGATCTCATTACAGATGATTGTGAGCCATCATGTGATTGCTGGGAATTGAACTCAGGACCTCTGGAAGAGCAGCCAGTGCTCTTAACCTCTGAGCCATCTCTCCAGCCCTCATAATCAAGTTTTTGTCAGTATTTTCACAGTGAACTTGTGAAACTTTTGTGGGATTTAATCTCTACAACCAGATATCCTTAGTTCTGCAACTGTAGTCTATCAATATTCCTGAGTCTACCATTCATGACTCTTGTTCTACAGACTCTTGTCCTTGTGAATAAATATGCTGTAGTTCAAATAAAGGGATGGGAATGTAGTGCTGCACTGTGCTGACTTAAAAGACCATCTAAAGAATGGATAAAATCATTAGTATCCATGAAAGAAATGCTATCTTAACTTTGACATGTGTTCTTTATCCTTTTAAGTATAAAATGTCTTCTTATCTATCATTGCTTCTTTTAAATTATGGATTTTCCCCAAGCCTATTACCATAAAGGCAAAGTATTTAGTTTTGACGAAAGAGTTTTTGGAAGGTGGCTAAGCCTTGGCACATTTATTTGACATAATCTGTGAAACACTCAATTTGTAAAGGTTTTGAAATAATTACTACTCTCACATTAACAAAAATTGTCATCTTTTTCTTTTTCTGGTCCCTGATTCCCAAGAAATTCTTTTCTGGGGGTGGGGTGTTTTCATGTATGCTCACCAATGCATGCATGTATAAAAAAAAAAGGGAGATTGTCTTTCTGTTTGGGTCTTCTGTTTATCTGGTGTCTCTGTTTATCTCCAGCTTACGTTTTAAAACCATCTCTCTGTGAACCTGGAGCTCACTATTTCATACTGGCTAGCCAGAGTACTCCCAGGATTTGGCTGTCTTCACCACCACATCAGTGGGATTACAGAAGCATGTCACCACACCCAGGTTTTACAAGCCTGCTGAGAATCCCAACAGTTCCTCATGTTTGCATAGCAAGTGGTTTACTTCCTGAACCACCTCCAAAAGATTCTTTACATTGTGAACTATTGAAACCATATATCAAAAGTTAGAGGCTAAATGTTAATCCAATTTATTTGGATGGATAAAGAGCCATAATATATTTATACCATATACTTAGTTCTAAGAGATCTAGAATTTCAGCGCATGTAGAGAAAAAGCTCAACTTCCTTTTAGGTCTTGGGTTTCTCTTTCATCAATCAATAAAATGAGAAAAAGAAAATTGTTAGACAGTGGTACATCTTTAATCCAGGTACTCAGGAGACAGAGGCAAGCAAATCTTTGAGTTTGAGGCCAGCCTGGTCTACAGAGCAAGTTCCATGATAGCCAATGATACACAGAGAAAAGAAGGAGGAGAAGGATGAGGAGGACGAGGACGAGGATGAGGAGGAAGAGGAGAAAAGAAGGGAAGAAAATTATGTGGAAAATAGAGGAAAGCCCTATATTTATAAACTTTTGTCATGAAACAGTTTCATGACAATGGCACTTGCATACCTATAGTTATACACAGCAGAGAAGTCACTTAAGAAGAGTGTGGTGATATACTATTTATGATGTATTAAAGTTTGCCTGAAGATTCAGAAAGCAAAGTTAGCCACAAGTCATAGAAGCCAGGCACACATCTTTAATCCCGGCAGCCAGAAGTTAGGAGGTGGTGGTACACACCTTTAATCCTAGGACTCAGGATTAAAAGATAGACAGATCTCTCTGAGTTTAAGCCATCTGGATCTACACAAGATTGATCCAATCCTAAGAAGAAAACAGCTGACACAATGATGATCTCAGCACCTGGGATCACACGCCTTAAATCCCAGCCTAGAGAGTATAAAAGACAGGAGCAGGGTCTTCAGTAGTCAGTATCAGGCATCCATTCTCCCCACATTGAAGCTAGGAAGACATTCAGTCTCAGGATTCTCCAGGCACGCTGAGGAGAGGCAGCAGAATCAGCCCCTTCAGCCTGAGGTAGCAGTAAGAACTAGTGGCCAGCTACGTTGCTTTTCTGATCAGCAGCTTGAAGCTTGAGCCCCAATATCAGTCTGTGGGTTTTTTATGTTTCCTGCTACATAATACATAATTATTTTATTTATAGTCCATTAGGGTTGTTTGGGGGGGGGGGACTGGCAGGGTTGCCTGTGAAGCTGCGGTAGAACGCAGGCCTTGCTTAGGCTAGGCAAGCACTGTATCACTGAGTTACAGGCTCAGCCCTCGGCTTAGATAGAACCTTCTTGAAATATAACTATGCTATGAATCCCAGGCTAACCTTGAACAGACAGTCCTCCTGCCTCCAACTCCCAAATTCTAGGATTACAAACATGAACTACGATGTCCAGCACCAGTCCAGTAGAACTTCTTAATCTCACAGTTCATAGGAAAATATCACAATAGTCCTAATACTTCTCATAACAGTCCTAATACTCAGAAGTAACTCAGTATCATCTTTACTGTTAGGAAAAAAATATTTATTTTGAAATCTTGTAGAGTTGTCATCTTACTTGGTTTTAAATAGTTTAAATTTATGTTAGGTTATTAATAACATTTAATTATATTCAATATTATCTTTCACACTTAAAAATCTTGAAGACAAATTTCATGTTCACTCTACTTGATGCTTTTAAGGTCTTCCCATTTTATTTCCATGTGATCAGAACCTTTTATCTGCATTTCTACAAAATGATCTATTCTTTATAAGACATGAAGATACATTTTCTCTGAGTCTCTGTCTCTTCACCCATGAAGAATCCCATAGAACTTCGTTAAGCAATCTTACTAAGTTTTTTCCTCAGTAACCTGTGCTTTGTTAATGTAAGTGTCAATTATAGCTTATGTGATGAGTGATGAAAATATATTAATTATTTCATATTATTTTATCCTTATGTGTGCTCAAAAGAAAACAGAGGTGAGTGAAGAAGAGCAGAGACAAACTGACACAGGTGCCATGACAGGAGAAATGGAGGACAAAAGAGAAGACTTAAACTTCTGAGAAGCAGAAGTGTAATACAGAGGCAGAAGAAGGGAAGAGGGAGAGATAACACTAAGGATGTTGAAAAGGGCATGGGAAAATATTTATGTTTACTAAAGAGTATATATGTAATATATATTAGCGAACGTGTATGTATAAATAATTTAAGTGAAAGTGTGTCATTTGGGATAATCATCCCCCAAGATCCAGAAACTATATAACAAAGCAAGAAAAACTCCTCTTTGAGTGGTTGGTCAAAAAAATCCAAAAGACTCCTCAAAACAATATAGGCTATTGCTGTTGTCCTTAGGATCCTATTTCTGAAGACAACATACACTTCAGACACATGGCTTCCAGAGATAAGGCTGGCACTGACATACACGTCTCCTCCTTCATGACTCGCTCTCATAGTATCTGAAGGTGCTATGCAAGATGTCAAGGGAAAAAAGAAATTAATAGGCCTACCCAACTGTAATGCCTATGAACCAAACAATAACCAGGGGAGCATGATATATGCAAGGATGCAGCAGTGGCACTTACATCTCAGGTGAAAACAACAATTACCTAACTGAAACCTCAGGTTTCAATACAGGCTGGGGCAGTGGTCCACAGATATCAAAGTGGCCTCCAAAGGCAGCACATAGACCACCAATCCAGAAAAGGAACTGTTCTTCATCTCGGACATCCTGTAATTTCTCAGAACCAAGGCTGGGCAGCATGTTAAGGGGCTGAGTCTGCACAAGTTCCAGGCTGCTGCACACCACCCTTTCAGCCCTACACAGCAAGGACATGTTCCTCCACCCCACTGCAGTCTTCTCTCACATTCGCCACTACCATCATGTCTCTATTTCAGCACTCCACGCCTCTGTCTTTCTCACCTACCCATCAAATATTCATTTGCAGTAGTGACGCTGAAAACTGCAGTGAGTCACATTGTATATTTTTTGTTCAAACAGCTTTGCATGCAAATATTCTTTACAGTGAACAGGTTGGTCTGGTTCAAGGTTTCAGGTTTCTGAAGCACCATAAATACTGGACCATTGAAGAGACTCATCTCCGATATCCTATCCTGCAGTTGCCCAAAGTCAGGGTGATATTGGAGCTAGGCAGAGAATTTAGGAGCAGGTTCTGAACAAGCTCTGTCCCCCTGAGGTTCACGCAGTTTGACCTTTATACTTCCCACATGAGGGAGAAGATGCTTTTCTTTCCTTTTTATTAAACTGTTCTGTAGATCTGCAGACTTTTTTTCCCTTTGGAGCCTCCAGGGGTCTCTCAAACTCCTCAGAGTTCCACAGTGGGTGCCAGTGGTCACCACCACCTTTGTTTTTCTTAACCTATTTTAAATTTTTTTTCATAAAGCAGCCTCCAGTTTTGGATTACTGTTAACACAACGTTGTGACAGCATAAAATCTGTATAAATTCAAGCCAGACAAAAATCCCAGCATTGAGCCAGAAGGTGTTACCAGTTCTCCCCCTAACTGATGAGTATTGGTAAGTGATAGTTGTTGGGAAATGGAGAGTTAATTTTCTGTAGTGTGTCCCCTCTGAAACATTAAAAGGTTCCCATGGATGGCCACACACCCAAAAGCATACAGGCAACACTAAATGAACTAAATGAGTTTTTAAAAAATGAGGACACAAAGTTGAGTGGGTTTAGAATAATAGGGGGTTGATCTGGGAGGAGTTGAGGGAAGGAATGAATATGGTCAAAATATGATATACTTTTCTCAAATAATAAAATATTTTTAAAAGAGGAAAAGAAATTGGCTATGATTTTCTAAGTCTTTATCCCTCTGTTCTTTCCTCCTTTTCTTTCTTCAAATTTTCAAGAAAGCAGGCCCAATCTAGACAAAATGTGAAGTCACAAATTGAACTAGAGTCTGAAAGTTGTTCATATCTTTATATTTATTTTTGAAAGAGGGTCACCTACAATGCAGATTAGTCTTTATTGTCATACCTCTGCCTTCCCCAAGAGCTGAGATTGCATGTAGTATTATGCCCTGATCTTAAAAGATTTAGCATTAAATTGGAGTAAATGCTTTTAATACTTTAAATGAAATAATAACAAAAATAGAGAGAGAACTTTCCTGGGATTTCATCTTCCAGGAGGCAAACAGGCCAATACAACAGTGCAGGTTTACAGAGAAGAGTGGAAATGAAGACAGTGTCTGTTTATAGTGCATCTGTTTTATGTGTGTTGGGGAGAAAACATTTGAAGATAAAAGGCTATGCATTAGGGGACAGCAGGAAGGTACAAAGTCACTTTCTGGAATCTGCCCACAGCTGCAGACACACATCTCAGTGCTTACTTTAGGGCTGTTTTGAAATCTTGTGATTATTCACTAATTTCTCTTCTCCTGCAGATGGCATCATCATCTGTGTAAATAATGTGTTTAGTATGAACTGTAAATATATCAAACTTACTATGAGGTTAGGCAGATGGTTACAACGTTCTGAAATTCTGGGAAAATATATTTGTTGACTGACGATAAGGCAACACAACACTAGTGGTTTATACCAGTAGGTTTCTATTAGATGATCAAGGGGTCCTTTCAGTTTCCAAAGCTGTCAGATCCTTATTGATTATCTCTTCAATGTAAAAATTATATATAATGCTCTGTGATCATCTGAGAATTAAGAGTTTACTTTTTTATTAGCACATATGAATTATATATAACAATGGATTCCACTGATATTTTCATACATGATTACAATGTATTTTGATCATATTCACCTCTATTCTCCTTACCTTGTCCCCTTGTCACTCCTGTTCTTACAACTTTCTTTCTCAACTTTTATTTTTGAACGACAGAAAGTTTGGGAAACTTTCATTTTCCACAAGGACATACATAAAAGCAAAATTGTAGGTTACATGTACAACTTCACAAGAGCTTTTAAATGGCCCATCGGATATACCAAACACCCTACTGCTATGATGACCAAAAGAAATATGGGGAAGAAAGGGTTCATCTGGCTTACATTTCCACATCATAGTCTACTACTGAAGGAAGCCCAGACAGGAACACAAACAGGGAAGGAACTTAGACGCAAAAGCTGAAGCAGAGGCCATGGAGGTTTGCTCATCATGGCTTACTCAGCCTGCTTTTCTATAGAACCCTGGACCACCAGCCCAGGGGTGGCACCACCCACAATGGATTGGACCTTCCCACATCAATCACTAACTAAGAAAATGCTCTACAGGTTTGCCTAGAGCCCCACCTTATAGTGCATTTTCTCAAGTGAAGTTGCTACCTCTCAAATGACTGTAGCTTGTATTAAGCTGACATAAAACCAACCAGCAGCAAGCAGCGGTGGCACAAGCCTTTAGTTCCAGTACTCAGGAGGCAGAGGCAGGCAGATCTCTGTGAGTTCGAGACCAGCCTGGTCTACAGGATGAGTTCCAGAACAGGTTCCAAAACTACACAGAGAAACCCTGTCTTGAAAAAAGCAAACAAACAAACAAAATCCTTAAAACCAACCAGCCATGTTCTTACTGAAATGTACAAAGGCTTCAAGAGGCAGGTCATGTTTTGTGATGTCAGACTTAAATGTCAAACTCATGAGTATGAAGTACATTTCTTTAACTTTGCGTTTTCCTGAAGAAGAAGGACAATGCTAATTTACTAATTTTAAATCTTACTAAATTTACTAATTTTAAGTTTCCTTTTTAGAGCTTATTCTTTTTTTCTGTTGAACTGGACCTCTTTTTCCTATTTAATTGGAAAGGTTTTTTTGTTGTTGTTGTTGTTTTCCATTCTGGATTTTATGACTTATCTTTTAACTTGTTTTGTTTTTTGAAGACAGGGTTTCTCTGTGTGTAGCTTTGGAATCTGTCCTGGAACTCTCTCTATAGATCAGGCTATCCTCAAACTCAAAGAGATCCACCTGCCTCTGCCTCATGAGTGCTAGGATCTGCTTCCCAAGTACCAGAATTAAAGGTACGCACCATCACTGCCTGACATCTTTTAACTTTTTAATGTTACCTTTTGATGCACAAAAGTTTTTTTTCTTTTGGATTTTCGAGACAGGGTTTCTCTGTATTGTTTCGGAGGCTGTCCTGGAACTCACTCTGTAGACCACGCTGGTCTCGAACTCACAGAGATTCGCCTGCATCTGCCTCCCGAGTGCTGGGATTAAAGGCGTGCGCCACTGACGCCAGGCATTGATGCACAAAATTTTTTAATTTTTAAAAAAGTTTACTTATTTATTATATACACAGTGCTCTCCTGCATGTATGTCTGCACACCAGAAGAGAGGACCTAATCTCATTATAGGTAGTTGGAAGCCACCATGTGGATGCTAGGAATTGAACTCAGGACCTATGGAAAAGCAGTCAGTGCTCTTAACCTCTGAGCCATCTCTCCAGCCCAAGTTTTTAATTTTAAAAAGTAGTCAAATTGACCAAGGATTTTCCTCTGTGGTTTATATTCTTTGTTGTCTTCAAAACGTCCTTACTCTTCAGTAATGAAGACATTCTCCTATAACATTTTCAAAATATTTTAAAGTTTGAATTTTCATACTTAGGACTTAAATCATTTTTTCAATATATGGAATAAGCTAAAACCTCTTTGCTTTTCTACCATAATTTTCTGAAAATACATTTGTTGAGATCATGCTATTCACTACCCTAAGTTACTTTATATTGTATTAAACAGTGGTTTTTAAGACTGTGCATTGCTTTCTACAGACATTTTGCAAGCAGCATTTCACTCTATACTTTGTTGGACATGTACATAACATCATCTGTCCAGTCCCAACCACAAAGTGCAGAGTGATAAACAACTCATTCCTAAAGTAGAAAGGGCACTATACTGTAAATTTATTAAGTAAATAAGGACTATTAAAACCACATCAGGCCGGGCATTGGTGGCGCACGCCTTTAATCCCAGCACTCGGGAGGCAGAGGCAGGCGGATCTCTGTGAGTTCGAGGCCAGGCTGGACAGAGAAACCCTGTCTTGTAAAACCAAAAAAAAAAAAAAACCACATCAGATAGATAGATAGATAGATAGATAGATAGATAGATAGATAGATAGATAGAAGAATCCTGCATCCTATCCATACAGAGTGGAGATTAAGAAGATACTAATGATTGTCAAAATCAGAATTTCATTTTCCAAGCCACCTCCTTTCCCGGCCCCAAAGGTATTTTTATTAAAGGATAGTCACTGTCCCCACCAAAATTCAATCTAGTCAAATAATGTCATGTTAATCCTTCCAAAAGGAAAAAAAAGTAATGGAATGAACATAAAAGAAAATAAGTATTTTTATGTGTGATGGAAAGGATTCATACTGCTAATTTTATTAAAAAACATGCTCCAAAGACACAACTTTACATTATTAAGAGAGGTACCTTTGTAGTTCTACAAGTATAGAGGTATGAAGTAATCTTTTTTAAATGATTTTAACCATCTAAAATTTAATAATAATGTGTAAATTATTTTAAATTTTTAAAAAAAATTTAATAATAACATAATTTAAAAAAGTCTTTCATTTAAAAATATAATATGTACTGTTAGGGAGAGCACTGCAGTTTTTGCAAAAAAATAGTTGCTAGTGAACAATAACTTTTTAAACACTGCCACCTACTGTTCACATTAAGCTTTCTCTGAAATGAAAAGGACCACAGAAATAAAAATAATCAAGCCCTTCTGCATTTCAAAGCAGTTTACCATTTTTGCTCAACAGGCCAGATTCCACAGATTGGGACAATTTCAACTCTACAACTGTTGGGCTTCATCAAAGCAAATCCCAGGCATTTGAACACTACTCTCATCAGTAATGCACCCAATCCCAAAGCAGGCAGAATTGGACTTGGACAGCACTGACAATATAGCAGCACCATTGGGAAACATCAGGAAAGACATGAATCCCCATGATGACATGTGTAACTTTAGATTGATATAATCAGTGTTATTTTTTTCATTTAAAAAATCAAGCAAGAATGACAAACTTCTATAAAAGAAATGAACTTTGCTTTATACCCACACAAATTCACAACTAGTAGATGACTTTTGCTTCTAAATAACCTGTTGGCTAGACTTTCTAACTAGTTGCTTTGCTCCGGGACTTCTACTGGTGCAAATATGAATAACAACAAATGAAAGAAGGCAGCCAAAACAAATCTCAGGTAGAGCTATTCAACATCCTATACTCACAAAGTTCATGTCAGCACTTGTACTGGCCAGTTTTCTGTTAGTGTGATACAAGATAAGTTATATGGGAAGTAGGAACCTTGATTGAAAACAATGATCCCACCAGATTGGCCTGTGTGCAAGCCTGTGATGAAATGCAAATGTTAAGATGAAATAAATCCTTTCCTCCCCAAGCTGTACTGATCATGGTATTTCATCACAGCATTTCAGAATGACTATCAAAGTATGGAAGATGATGAATCATTTACTATTAAATCAAGAAGCCTAGGGAATTTATCATATAGTAACCTTTTTTTTTTTTTTTTTTTTTTTTGGTTTTTCGAGACAGGGTTTTCTCTGTAGCTTTGGAGGCTGTCCTGGAACTCACTTTGTAGACCAGGCTAGCCTCGAACTCACAGAGATCCGCCTGCCTCTGCCTCCTGAGTGCTGGGATTAAAGGCGTGCGCCACCAACACCTGGCCATATAGTAACTTATACAATATCGGGTTTCATGATATAAGTTTCATATATATTATGTGTATATATTTGTGTATATATTTGGATCATATTTACCCATAGTACAATTTCCTACTCCCTCTCAATGATCCTTATTCCTCTTTCCAAATGGCTTCTCTTCTGCTTACATGGTCTTAAAATTCTAGATTCAAAATACAAAAGAAGAAGTACAATATGTGTCTGAGTCTTATTTTTTAACATAATGATCTCTAATTTCATACATTTTTCTACAACTGACATGATTTCTTTCTTCTTTATAGTTAATTAAAACTTAATTGTGTCTCTATACTACATTTTCTTTATCTCTTCATATGTTGATGGTCAGACTATGCTGATTCCATGGCAAAGCTATAGTGAATAGTGCAGTAACACCCACTATTAGATATCTCTAACATATATTGACTTTGTTCCAGTTTGGCATAGACTCAGGAGTGGTATAGCTGGATCATATATTATTTCTAATTTTAGGTTTTTGAGATACTGCCCTTATTAATTTCCAAAGTAGCCAAAAAATTATATTCTCATCAAAAGTATATTAGTTTCCCTCTGCTCCCTGTCCCCAAATTCCCACCAAAGTGTTTTGTTGCTTATTTTCTTAAGGATAGCTATTCCGACAGGGGAAGGCAGAACCTCGATGCAGATTTGATTTGCATTTCTCTGGTGACTAAAAATGTTTAACATTTATAATGTAAAAAGCTTGAGTTTTAAAACTATCTATTTTCTATTAAATAGTTGTACAGCCTCAGGTCCCTTAACCATTCAGGACATTGTGCAGATATTATGAAAGGAAATAGAGATAGATGAGAGGGGTTTTATTGCAGACTGCCTTGCCCTATTCCTCCCTAATCCCCAATCCCTAAAAAATATGTGATCCACCCATTTTCCTCTTAGCTGAGGCTATACAATCTTTCTCCAAGGCCTTTTCATCATTAAATTACACAATTTTGAGGCCATTATGGTGGCACACACACTTGCAAGCCTGGCACTCAGAAAATGGAGACAGGAGATTTAGGAGTTCAAGATCATCCTCAGAAAAACATATAAGATTCAGGGCCAGCATAGTCAACATGAGACCCTGGCTCAGCGGTTAAGAGCAATTGCTCCTCTTCCTAGAAATCCTGAATTCAATTCCTAGCAACCACATGGTGGCTCAGAACCATCTGTAACAGAATCTGACTCCCTCTTCTGGTGTGCATGAAGATAGGTTATTCATATACATAAAATAAATGCTGTTTTAAAAACTACAGATTTTGAGAACTGGAAGAAAACTCAAGGTTACAAAATGATAACTGAAGGCCCAGAAAACCCTTTGATCCTAACTATAGTTATGTATAAATGTGAATTTGTTAATTCAGAGGAGAAATACAAATAGCCAATAAATCTATAAAAAATTCCAATTTAGGTCCTTAATAGTTCTGTTCAGCAGTCTCTGTGGCTTTGGAAGAAGGAATGCAGGTTTGTCACAGAAGAAAAAAATCTCATTAGGGATTGCATGGTACTGAAATACCTGTGATGGAACAGTAGATGATGTGAGGAGCAATCTTGTCTATATCTTCATACCCAAGGCCCATCTCAGAAAGCTTGCCAGGGACATAGTTTTCCACAAACACATCACAAGTGGCTGCAAGCTGAAGGAAGAGATAAAGATTAATCAGGGTTTTTTTTTGAGGGACCACCAAACCTTCATCAACTTTCCCCACAAAATAGAATTTTAATTTTAATAAAATTTTCACATTGTAAATCCAGAAAAAAAATCACATGATAAATGAAGCATGTTTTTTAACTTATTTATTTTTATTTAACTTTTTACACATATTACTCTCAGTTCCCTTTCCCTCCCATCTGCCCCCAGCTCCCCATTCCTTCCAACCCCCCCATCCCATTTAATCTCCCTTCCAGAGTCCATTTGTAATGAAGCATGTTTATACAAACATAAAATCTCTGATCAATTACTTGAACTATCAAGAAAACAATGGTTGCAATATTTTTGAATGTATAGATTAATATAGATTCCATACCCTTCAAATGTAAGAAACATTTACTGAACATAGTCTGCCCAAATGTATTCTCAGGAGAACAAGTAAAGATAAAATATAAGTACATAAAATTATTTAATAATTCCTTAAAACCATAACCAAAAATCTTAAATATAATATTTCATATACTATCCTTATTCTGTAATAGCTCTAATTACAATGCAGTTTAATACATTAGAAGATGATTGTGCAATCCCTTCATACTTTCAAATTTTAAGTATTGTTCATGAGCTGTATTTAGTTTTGATTTTCAGCAACTGAAGGGTGCATCTTAGCAAACATCTCAAAAAGAGAATATGTCATCCTTTTAAAGCTCTAGAAATAAAAACACCAGATGAGTAGGTGACCTTTCCAGAGACACATGAAAATACATTAAGAAATATGAACACCATAGCACTACTCTAGAGCAAGAACTTATTTACTTCACATCTTAGAAGTTTGAAGACAAAACACCAGAATCAGCTGAGGTCCAGTGAGGACTTCATGGGGAATACCATCACAGTGCATAAAGCATATGGAAGAAAGATTAACCACAATGTGAAGCAGGAAGACAGAAAGTAGGATTTCATTATTCTGATGACAACAATGGAAATTCTAAAAGAACTATCTTAATTTATTTTGGGAACAGATACTCCCTTTATCCAATCACCTTCTATTTTCCATTTCCACTATATTCTACCTCTTACATGTTCAATCATATCCCAAAGTTGTCATATTGAGGACTAAGCTTCCAAAAAATGAACTCTTGGGGCTACAATCAAATCATATCAAAATAATAGCAGATAAAGACAGAAAAACTGAATTGTGCAACTGAAATATCATGCTATAAAGGTATCCTTTCCAAATCTCAGGATAAGTTGATAGGCCTCTTATATGGGTGAGCTATAGAACATATTCCAGGTGTATTATTCTATTGCTATAATTAAATGCTCTCAGCAAAATCAACTTAGTGGGGGATAGGGTTTATTTTGGCTTGTACTTCCATGTACAGTCTATCTCTAAGGAAAGTCATGGCAGGAACTCAAGCAGAAACTATGGAAGAAGGCTGCGTACTGACTTACTTTCTGGTTCATGCCCAGGTAGCGTTCTTCTATAGCCCAGACCCACCTGCCTAGGGATGGTACCATCCATAGTGGGGAGAGCCTTCCCACTTCAATTGTCAAGCAAGATGGTCTCTCATAGGCAAAGCTACAAGCCAATCTGATCTGGGCAATTCCTCAGCTGAGATTCTCCTCCTAGATGACTGCAACCACCACACCAGATGAGTCTCGATGTGAGGGCATTTATTAATGTTGATGATTCCATCAAACATTTTTAGGAGGATAAAAGGAAAATATTGCTATTAAATGCATACACCTTAGTTACATCTTAATTTATTCTACAAATTTTGTTATCTGTTACTTACAAAGTAGCCCCTGCAGGTATTGTTAAAAAAAAAACTACCAAGTATATCTAGGCTTACTGTATTGATAATCTCTGTTGCATTTTTTACTACATAACAGGTAATATAATTTTAATTATGTAAATACTATTAAATATTTTATGTTTAAAACACTACATGGTGACAGAGGAGATAAGTCAGCAGTTAAGAGCACTCTGCGAGAAGTCTTCTAGAAGACCCTGATTCAATTGCCAGCCTCCATATGGCAGATTACAGTCATCTGTAGTTACAATCCCAGGGGAATCCAAAACTTTTTTCTGGCTTCTACAGACAGCTCATATATACAGTAGACATCCATACATACAGGCAAGACATCAATACATATAAAAATAATAAACAATAATCATTAAAATTATTTAAGGCCTATGGGTGAATCTCCCCCCCCCCCACCAAAAACAAAAAACAAAAAACAACTGCCTGAGTTTGATCTCCAGAGCTTACAGGGTAGAAGGAGACAACTGACTCTCACAAAAAATTATCTGACATCCATATATGCTCCTCTATGGCAATCACATGCCCGCAATAAATAATAGATAGATGACAGATAGATAGATAGATAGATAGATAGATAGATAGATAGATAGATAGATAGATAGAATGAACAAAATGTTCGTCCATTTTTTGTTGAAAATAGATCCTTCTCTCATACAATACATCCTGACCACAGTTGGAGAATTTAGACTCTCTCTAGAAAATATCGAGCTGTGGGTCTGCACCCATCCCATCTACTCCTGGAGGAAGCCTCTGTAATAATGATTAGACAAGGCACTGATCTGTGAGTATAGCAGGATATCATTAGGATCATCTCATTGATTTTTTTTACCAGTCATATTTCATTATGCCCTGGGTCTCTGGATTATCTGGTCTCCAGTTCCTGTATATTCGGCCAGTGCAGGGCATGGAATCCCTCTCGTGGCATGGGTCTCAAGTTAAACCTGACATTGGTTGACCACATCCACAAGTTTGGTACTGCCATTGTGATGGATGATATCCTTCTGTATATATGTTTCTCTTATTGGTTGATGAATAAAACACTGTCTGACCAATGAGGCAGAAAGATAGACAGAACTAGAACAAGGAGAATTCTGGGAAAGAAAGGCAGAAAGAGCCTGCCAAAGACAGTTGTCATGTAGCCGCCAAAGGACTAGCAGGTCTGGGCATTCTCTGGTAAGCCAAGACCACATGGAAATACATAGATTAATAGAAATGGGTTAATAATTAAGACAGAGCTAGCCAATAAGAATCCCCAGTCATCAGCCAACAGTTTTATAATTAATATAGCATCAGTGTGTTTATTTGGGGCTGAGACAGGCAGCAGTACCTGGTGGGACAATAAAACTTTCATTAACACCATTGTCCCAGCAAATCTTGCAGACAGGATACATTGTAGGTCAAGCGTTTTGTGACTGGGTGAGTCACACTAACCTTCCTATAGCCTTCAGAGTACCTTTCCACACCAAAGATACCAGAATGTAGGGGTAAAGGCTCCATGTAGATACCAGCTTGACCTCTCCATATTCAATGAGCTATGTGGGTACTGTTCTCAGCAATTAGGACCCAGTGTTAGTTTTCAGAGAGCAAAGCTCTATACTGGCATCAGCCTGAGTTGTTTAGGAATCTCATTGGGACACCATCAGTCAACAACTCATCCAAATGTAACCCAGTCCCAGCCTTGCCTGACTACAAAAGATAGACAGTTCAGACAGTTCTATATCATCCATTACTAGTCCTAACATGTTGGACCTAAAAAAGGCCCAGATGTGAGGTCTAGTGTAACCTCCTCAGCCTGACTTGAGTTTAGGGCTCTGATGTGAGGCCCAGTGTAACCTCCTGAGCCTAGCTAGAGTTTGGCGACCTGTCTCTGGCCTGTAACCTCCACTTGGAGGTGACTCAGTAAGACCTGATGTAAGACTGCCCCCTGCCTCGCTACTGCCAGCCTGGTAGAATAGTATTGGCCCTTGCTCCTCACGCAACCTTACCCCATCCTAAGAGTCCCATCCCCTATCTCAGCCCTATGTAAGTTCCTGCCTGTTGGAATAAATCAAGATCCTGCTTTGACAAGTCTCCTGACTCAGTGTATATCTCCCCCCACCCAGTAACTAGTAGGGGGGAGGGTCTGAGTCATCAATACTCATCATCCTGCTCAGCTCCGGGAAGAGACTGGCTAGACCAGCCCTTCCCCTGTTCTACCTGCTGGAGGACTTGGCAGACTGGTGCCCTGTGTGAGGAACTACTCTTAAACAGAAGAACACTGATGGGCCAATCGGTCTGTAGGTGAGTGTACTCCCATATATTATGGGTCCTACTTAAAAGTAAAGGCCTTAATCTTTCTGATAGTCAGACTTTCCAGGCCTGGGGCTGTTTACTCAATATTTCTCCCAGGCTGCCAGAGAGTAACCTTTTTGATTGGGATACTTGGGATAGGGTTGAAACCCTAATTAGGATAGCTCAGGTGGAAAAGGGGGGAGATCCCCCCTTTGGAGACCCTCTCAATGGTGTCTGCCTTAAAGAGTTGCTTCCCCCCTCAACCCCACTAGGGAGTAGGGTACCAATCCAGGAAAGGACAAAGGGAAATAAACTTAGGAAGAACCAAAGACAAATCCTAGTCCTTCACACCACTCTGCATCCCTGTATCAATCCTTAGACCCTTTTGAAAGTGTTCCTTGGCCCTCTAAGGGTACACCACTTCTGGATCCCCCCACTAATCCTTTCCCTGGATGAAATGACAGACTTTAGAGATCCCCCCCAAGGAAGGCCTCACCCTCCCTGGGGAATGATGTGGGGATTGGGTGGGGGACTGGGGGGGGCTGGTGGAGGGGCAAGGGAGGAGGGATGAGTGAGGAAGCTGGGATTGACATGTGAAGCATTCATGTTTCTAATTTAAATAAAAACATATATTGAGGGGAAAAAAAATCAGACAAAAACATTCCCGGTTCACCCCCAATCATAAGGGCCACTGCTCCCTCCCTGGTACCAAAAATTCAATGGGTGCCTAGGAATCCCATCTGGGTTGAACAGTGGCTTATATCTACCCCTAAATTACAACAACTTCATTTATTATTTCAGCAACAGTTAGCCTTGTGATATGTTCGGCCTTCAACAAGCCCCTGGAATTCCCCGTTTTTGTTATAAAACAAAGTCCAATGACTACTGGAGGCTTTTACATGATTTGAGGAAAATAAATGAGAGAATGATACCTTTTGGGATACCCCCAAAGGGGACTCCCCTGGATTCCAGCCATTCCCAACACTCATTATTTAACTATCCCATTACATCCAGATGATGTAGAAATATTTACATTTTCTATACCTTCAACAAATTTTTGCAGGCCAGATCTAAGATTTGACTGGACTGTCCTACCCCAGGACATAGTCAATAACCCTCCTATTTGTCAGTATTATATATTACATATTTTTTCTTCCTTGATTGGTCATCCTAATATATTATTCTATATTTATATAGATGGTATAATTTTGAGTTGTCCCAAACCTGTCTAACCTCCAAGATCTTACTGCCAAATGTATTGCCATTTTACAGGCCAATGATTTTAAGGTGGCTCCTGAAAAGATTCAGACCAGTCCTCCTTTTAAGATTTTGGGTTCCATGTTATTTCTTGATACTATCTCTCCTGTTAAACCCCAACTTCACATTCAGGATTTTTTTTTTGGTTTCGAGACAGGGTTTCTCTGTGGTGTAGGAAGCTGTCCTGGAACTAGCTCTCTCTTGTAGACCAGGCTGGTCCTGAACTCAGAGAGATTTCCCTGCCTCTGCCTCCTGAGTGCTGGGATTAAAGACATGTGCCACCACCGCCTGGCCACATTTAGAATTCTTATACTTTGCCCCAGCTCCAAAGGATATTGGGGGAAATTAATTGGATGAGGCCCTGGATCTCCATAACTACCAAGGAGTTGACTCCTTTGTTTGACCTCCTAAAAGGTCATGATCTCTCCTCACAGATAATCCTATCTCCTAATCATTTACAGATTTTAAGTTCAACAGGCCATAAACACAGCAACCTTAAGGAGGTATGATCCTCTTTTGCCCCTCAACCTTTATGTTTTTTTCTGGGGAAACATTATGTGATAGGGAAGTCCTTCTGTGTATATGTCAATAAAGCACTGTTGACCAATAGGGAAGCAAGATAGGTGGGACTAGATATCTAGGAAGATTCTGGGGAATGTAGTGAAGAGAGTTGTCACCATGCAATCTCCCAGGAGCAACAGGTGCTCAGGAGTGCGTCCTCAAAAATATAAGTATTAGTAATTATGGGTTAATAATCAAGTCAGAGCTAGCAGATAAGAAATCATAGCTAAAGGCCAACAGCTTCATAATTAATATAGCATCCTGTGTGTTATTTGGGGGTTCAGACAGTTCGGCAGGGTCCAGGCAGCTGGCGGGAAGACTACACATTACAGTTATGTACCCCCTTATTAGCACAAGAGGATAAGCCCATACATTGGATTCACCTCTCAATCAGTGGTGTCCCCAGAATTTATTCTTCAATAACCAATCAGATTTCTGACTGCATTGTTAAGGGCAGGAATACCTCTGTCCATCCAACTGTTTGACACAGAACCTCATCTTATTATAACTCCCATTAAGACAATAGATTTCACCTGGCTTCAGAGAAACAATAGCAGGATTGCTATGGCTCTTGAGGGGTTTCTGGGTAAAGTTGATTGTCACTATGGTCCTCACAAATAAATGAGCTCCTTCTCTAAGTTAGAATGGAGGCCTCCAGACTCTTTTTTACCTCAACCCAACCCTTTCTTACCTTGTTTAATGATGGGGGCACCTGGGGCCTCTTTAGTCATTTACCCTCCCTTAGAACACGGTAAAAAGCCAGTGCCCATAAAGTCAATCTCCCATGAAGTTAAGGGATCAAAACAATTTAAGGAACTGTTTGCTGTTGTTTTTGCATTAGATGCTATTCAAGAGTCGTTTAACTTATTCTCTGACAGCCTTTATGTTGTTAATTTGTTACCCAACATAGATGAGGCCCATATTAAGCTGGACTCCAATCCTATTACATATCCTCTAATGACTCAAGCCCGCTCCCTACTCAAACAAAGGATTAACCCCATTTTTCTTCAATATCTCAGGAATCATCAAAATTTACCGGGATTTCTTTCTGAAGAAAATAATTTGGCTGATAAATTGGCTTCTATGCCTCAGTGTAATACTGTTACAGAAGCTACACTCTTCCACCTACTAACCCATGTTAATTGGAGGAGTCTTAAACACAAGTACATGTACCAGTCAAGGACCTTAAAAAGATTGTCTGAACTTGTAAGTCCTGCCAGCCTTTCCTTCAGATACCTGCCCTCCAAACTACTGGAAGCAACCCTCGAGGGCTTCATCCTAATAACCTTTGGCAAATTGATGTTACTCACTATTCTCCATTTGGAAAATTAAAGTATATTTTCTCTCGGTTGATACCTTTTCCCATGCCTACTGGGCATCAGCACACAGTGGGGAAAAAGATAAACATGCTATTTGCCATATGCTTCAATGTTTTGCCACCCTTGGATTGCCTGATCAGATTAAGACAGATAATGGCCCATGCTTTGTAAGCAGGGCCTTTATGGACTTCCTTAAGACTTGGAGCATCTCACACTCCACAGGCATCCCATACAATCCTCAGGGCCAAGCAGTTGTGGAAAGATATAATCAAGTTCTCAATTACAAAAACAAAAAGGGGAATCTATACCTCCACATGACCAATTGAAAAGGGCATTATTCACCCTAAATATTTTAAATTTTTCTAAAGAAGATAAATACCTGTCTCCTTTTCAAAAGCATTGGTCTTCATCGGTTACCTACAGTTCTGTTTGGTCAAATGGAGGGGCCCATTGGCAGGGGTCTGGAGAGGACCAGATCCCCTCCACTCAGCAGGGAGAGGATTTGGATGTATCTTCCCTCAAGATGAAAAAAGACCCATTTGGGTACCAGCGGGAGACCTAAAATATTTGTCCCAGCAAGCAGACAATGACTATCACTTCTTCAGGGAGTGCTCCACCCCTGAAAACTGTGTCTCTGTTTCTCACCCCCAGCCAGGCAAAAATGAAGATGTAGGTGGTGCTGCTCTTCCTGGTATCAATGATGCTCATCCTGCCCAGTGATGGAGGATTTAGAAACACACACAATGCCAGAGATATCCTGTCTTGCCTGATGGGGAAACCCTGTGACTGCCAGGGTGGAGCATAATCGGTATCTCCCTTTAGTGGACAGGTCATACAACAGGTAGATTGTGGTACCAAGGCTACAGTCAATATGATTGACACATCAGGATCCCGTCTTTCTAATTCCAATAAGTGAATATGAATAAAGAAGCCCAAGATTATCCTCCAGGTTGATGGGAAGCCAGGACCCTGTCCTTGCACTGCTTTCTACCCGACAATGCATTTGGCACCTGTAGTTCCACTAAAAAAAGACTTACTGGACTGGGGTCTGAAATAGAGTGCTCTCTGGAGGTGAGAGTGGTTGGATTGTAAGAGATGGAGGGTGTGCCTGTGCCCCTTGCTTTGGAGAGGCAGGTGAAACTGTCTTCTGGGAACTTGTTCCCCCTATTGGTTATTCAGATGGTGGGGCATTCACGATCAGGTTAGAGAACAAGAAGTTCATAAAAAAAAAAATAGAACAACTTGTTTTGGCCCGGTACCCAGAGTTCAGCTATCACCCTGTTGCTCTCCCTGATAATCGGGGCAAGCAAGCCCTCAACGCCCCCCCCCCCCACTGAGTCCCTTCTACAAATGGCCATCACCTTACTGAATCAAATGACTCCCTCCCTTGCAGAGGATTGCTGGCTTTGCCTCCAATCTGGACCTCCTAGGCCATTTGCAGTGGTCTCTAATGATATAATCACAGATGTCCCTGCCGCTAAAAAAAGATTGCGCAGTCACATTTCCCATCCATGTCCAGGTCCTCCCAATGTCTCTTTCTGGGGCTTGCATTTGGGCCCCACCTGCTCCTGATAAATCCTGCCTGTTGGAATAAATCAAGAGAATCAAGAAATTATGCTTCTACAAGTCTCCAGACTCAGTGTGTATTCCACACACACCCTCTCTGGCAACTAATGGGGAGAGGGTCTAAGTCATTTACACTCACCATCCCGCTCAGCCCCAGCACAAAGGGTAGTTAAAATATCAGTAGAATCAGGTGTGGCCACTAAGCTAATAGAAAAACAACATAACTTGAAATCAGGAATGGTGAAATCTCCAGCAGTTCTTTTATTGCTTAGGATTGTTTTAAGTGTCCTAGGTTTCCGTATTTCCATATGAAACTGAAAATTATCCTTTCAAGGTCTGTGAAGAATTGTTTGAATTTTTATGGGGATTGCATTGAGTCTGTAGATTGCTTTTGGAAGAATGGCAATATATACTATGTTAATCATACAAATCCATGAGCATGGGAGATCTTTCCATCTCATGATATCTTCTTCAATTTCTTTCTTCAAAGACTTCTCATTTTTATCATACAAGTCTTTTATTTTCTTGGTTATTGTGAAAGGTATTGTTTCCATGATTCCTTTCTCAGTGAGTCTGTCATTTATATATAGAAGGGCTATTAGTTTTAGTTAATCTGCTATCCAGCCATTTGAATGAAAGTGTTTATCAGTCATAGGAGTTTCCAGAAAGAATTTTTAGGACACTATCATGTCATCTGCAAATAAAGATACTTTGACTTCTTCCTTTCCGATTTGTATCTCCTTGATTTTCTTTAGTTGTCTTAATGCTTTAGCTAAGATTCCTAGTGCTATATTGAATAACTACGGAGAGGGTGAACAATCTTCTCTTATTCCTGATTTTAGTGTAATTGCTTTGAGTTTCTCTCCATTTAATTTGATCTTAGCTATAGGTTTGCTGTAAATTGCCTTTATTATGTTTAGGTATGTCCCTTGTGTCCCTAATCTCTCCAGGACTTTTATGATGAAGGGTGTTGGATTTTTTTTTTCAAATAGCTCTTTCCATATCTAATGAGATGATGTGTTCTTAGATTTGGTTTACAAGTATTTTATCGAGTATTTTTACATCTATTTCATAAGGGAAATTGATCTATAATTCTCTTTATTTTTATGTGGTTTGGGTATCAGGCAGACTGTGACCTTGTAAAATGAATTGTGCAATGTTACTTCTGTTTCTATTTTACAGAATAATTTGAGGAGTATCGGCATTCATTTTTCTTTGAAAGCCTAGCAAAATTCTGCTCTAAAACTATCTGGTTCTGGACTTTTTTTTTTATTGGAAGACTTTTAATGACTGCTTCTATTTCATTAGGGGCCATAGGCTTATTTAAATTGTTAATATGATCTTGATTTAACTTTGGAAAGTGGTACCTATCAAGTAAATTATCCATTTCTTTTACAAGTTGATGGAGTACACGTTTTAAAAGTATGTCCTACTAGAAGAAACCATCCTGAGTGAGGTAACCCAGTCACAAAAAGAGAAACATGGCATGTACTCTCTCATATATGGATTTTAGACATAGATCTGGGGAGTGCCAGCCTACAATCCTATGGCCAGTCTGGGAGACAGAAACTTTATTTAGTGGCTGATCGAAGAAAAGGCAGACTCCCTTGGTTAAGTACTGAGCTGAACTCAAGAAAGCCAGTAACAGAGAGGGAGGACTGATGATCAAAGGGATTAAGACTGGGCTGGTTTAACCCCCAGAAACAGCTGACCAGACAAAGGTTAACTCTTGAATCCCAGGCATTAGCCTGGGAAGCCAGCATGGGACTGATCAAGACCCCCTGAATCTGGGTGTCAGTGAAGAGGCCTAGGGAATCTATTGAGCCTTGGGCAGCAGATCAGTACCCATCCCAAGTATACACACGGACTTTGGACTCCAATAGAACAATGTGAGGTGCACTCTCACCCAGAACTCTTGGGAAAGGGTCTAGGCCCTGCCCTATATGAAATGACACACTATGGACACCCCCATGGAGGGCCTCACCCTCCCTGGAGAAATGAGAGGATAACGGGGGGGGGGGGGGAGGGGAGGGCACGGGAGGAAGGGAGGGAATGGGAGAGGGACCTGGAACTGACTTGTGAAGCAACCTTGATTCTTATCTAAATTTAAACTGGAAAATAAAATTGAAAAAAAAAAGTATGTCCTTATGATGCTTTTGATTTCCTTGGTGTCTCTTGTCATGTCCCCCTTTTCATTTTTAATTTTGTAAATTTGGATATTCTCTCTGTTTTTTAGTTAGCGTGAATAAGGGCTTATATATCTTGTTGGTTTTCTCAAAGAGCCAACTCTTTGTTTCATTGATTCTTTGTATTGTTCTCTTTGTTTTTATTTTATTGATTTCTGCTATTTGATTATTTCTTGCTGTCCACTCCTCTTAGGTACAATTACTTCTTTTTGTTCTAGACCTTTCAAATATGCTGTTAAATTTCCAGTATGAAATCTCTCCAATTTTTTTTATGTAGGCAATACACATGTCTTTAATCCCAACACTCAGGAGGCAGAGGTAGGTGGATCTCTGTGAGTTCAAGAATAGCCTGGTCTACATGGTGAGTTCCAGGACAGGCTCCAAAGCTATACAGAGAAACCCTGTCTCGAAAAACTCAAAATAAATAAATAAAAACACCTTTCCTCTTAGAACTGAGTTCATTGTGTCCCACAAGTTTGGATATGCTGTGTATTCACTTTTCTTGAGTTCTAGACAGTCTATATGTTTTCTGTCTTGAGCTATTTTTCATCCAGTAGAGATCTCATCAGTTTCTATGCATTTGTAAGCTTTCTATTGTTTCTGTTGTTGAAATCCAGCTTTAATCCATGGTAGTCTGACAGGATGCAGGGAGTTATTTCAATTTTCTTTATTATTAAGGCTTGCTTTGTGACCAAGTATGTGGTCAGTTTTACAGAAAGTTCCATGAGGTACTGCAAAAAATACCTAGTAAATTCTTTCTAGTTTGGGTGAAATGTTCTGAAGATATCTGTTAGGTCCATTTGGTTTATAAAATATGTTAGATCCAGTATTTCTCTGTTTAGTTCTTGGCTGAATGACCTGTCCATTGTTGAGAGTGGAATATTAAAGTCTCCCGATTCATTGTGTGAGGGTCAGTATATGACTTAAGCTGTAGTGGTGTTTCTTTTACAAATTTGGGTACACTTATGTTTTGGACATAGATGTTAAGAACTTAAATGTAATCATGGTGGATTTTTCCTTTGATGAGCTTGTAATATCCTCCCCAATCTCTTTTGATTAGTTTTTGCTTGAAGTCTTTTTTTTATTTGATGATAGTAAAATAAGTACACCAGCTTGTTTCTTAGATCTATTTGCTTGGAATATCTTTTGATCCTTTTACCATGCAATAATGTCTGTCCTTAATGCTGAGGTGTGTTTCTTTTATGCAACAGAAGATGGATACTGTTTTTGCATCCATCTTAGTCTGTGTCTTTGGGATAGGGGCTCTTGAGACGATAGATATTGAGAGATATCAATGAACAATGGTTGTGTCGATTCCTGTTATTTTGATGTTGGTGGTGGTGGCCATGGTAGGGATGGTGGTGGTGTGTATTTACATTCTTTCGGTTTTGCTACTGTGAAATTATTTCCTGTGTTTTCATAGTTGCAGTTAACCTCCTTGAGTTGGAGTTTTCCTTCAAGCACATTCTGAAGGGCTGGATTTGTAGAAAGATATTGTGTAAATTTGACTTTATCATGAAATACCCTATTTTCTCCATCTAGAGTGATTGAAAGTTTTACTGTGTCTGGATATAGTAGTCTGGGGTGGCATCTGTGGTCTCTAAGAGTCTATAGTATTATGTCTGATCACTTCTGTCCAGGCCCTTCTGGCTTTGAGGTTTTCCACTGAGAAGTCAGATGTAATTCTAATAGATCTGCCTTTATATGTTACTTGTTCTTTTTCCCTTGCAGATTTTTTCTTTTTTTAATATTAAAAAATTTTATTTTTAAATTTAAATTCAAATTAGAAACAAGGTTTCTTCACATGTCATTCTCACGTCCCTCTCCCTTTCCCTCCCCTCCTCCCAGCCCCTCCCACCACCCACCCAATACCCCCTCCTTTCCCCAGGGAGGGTGAGTTCTTCCATGGGGGTATCCATAGTCTGTCATTTCATCCAGGACAGGGCCTAGAACCTCCCCCAAGAGTCCGGGGTGAGAGTGCATCTCTCGTTGTGGGATGGGCACCCAATATCTATTTGTATGCCAGGAATAAATACTGGTCAACTACCAAAGGCCCCATAGATTGCCTAGGCCTCCTCACTGACACCCACATTCAAGGGGTCTTCATCAGCCCCATGCTGGATTCCCAGGCATCAGCCTGGGATTCAAGAGTTAACCCTTGTCAGGTCAGCTGTTTCTGGGGGTTAAACCAGCCCCGTCTTAATCCCTTTGGTCATCAGTCCTCCCTCTCTGTTACTGGCTTTCTTGAGTTCAGGTCAGTGCTTAGCTGTGGGAGTCTGCCTCTGCCTCCATCAGCCACTGAATGAAGTTTCTGTTTCCCAGACTCTCTGGCCATAGGATTGTAGGCTGGCACTCCCCAGATCTATGTCTAAAATCCATATATGAGAGAATACATGCCATGTTTCTCTTTTTGTGACTGGGTTACCTCACTCAGGATGGTTTCTTCTAGTGTCATCCATTTGCCTGAAAATCTCAGGATTCCATTAATTTTTTCTGCTAAATAGTACTCCATTGTGTAAATGCACCACATTTTCTCTATCCATTCTTTGGTTGAGGGGCATCTAGGTTGCTTCCAAGTTCTGGCTATTAAAAACAATGCTGCTATGAACATAGTGCTTATCTTCAAAATTTACAAAGAACTCAAGAAGCAAGTCTTCAAAACACCAAAGGATCCAATTAAAGTGGGCTACAGAACTAAATAGAGAATTCTCAATAGAGGAGTCTAAAATGGCTGAGAGC
The DNA here is from genome assembly GCF_017639785.1 of Mesocricetus auratus. Taxonomy (NCBI): domain Eukaryota; kingdom Metazoa; phylum Chordata; class Mammalia; order Rodentia; family Cricetidae; genus Mesocricetus; species Mesocricetus auratus. The sequence continues at coordinate 41,418,392 of NW_024429196.1, forward strand.
CACTTGAGAAAGTGCTCAACATCCTTAGCTATCTGGGAAATGCAAATCAAAACAACTCTGAGATACCATCTCACTCCTGTCAGAATGGCTAAAATCAAAAACACCAATGACAATTTATGCTGGAGAGGTTGTGGTGAAAGGGGAACACTCCTCCACTGCTGGTGGGAGTGCCAACTTGTACAGCCACTTTGGAAATCAGTATGTAGATTCCTCAGAAACATGGGAATAAACCTACCACAAGACCCAGCAACTCCATTCTTAGGCATGTATCCAAAAGATACCCATTCATACAACAAGGATGTCTGTTCCACTATGTTCATATCAGCATTATTTGTAATAGCCAGAACTTGGAAGCAACCTAGATGCCCCTCAACTGAAGAGTGAATAGAGAAAATATGGTACATTTACACAATGGAGTACACTATTCAGCAGAAAACAAACAAACAAACAAACAATGGAATCCTGAAATTTGCAGGCAAACGGATGGCACTAGAAGAAACCATCCTGAGTGAGGTAACCCAGTCACAAAAAGAGAAACATGGCATGTACTCTCTCATATATGGATTTTAGACATAGATCTGGGGCGTGCCAGCCTAAAATCCCATGGCTAGCGAGTCAGGGAAACAGAACCTTCATTCAATGGCTGATGGAAGCAGATACAGACTCCCACAGCTAAACACTGAGCTGAACTCAAGAAATCCAGTGACCGAGATGGAGGACTCATGAGCAAAGGGATTGAGACTGGTCTGGTTTAACCCCCAGAAACAGCTGACCTGACAAGGGTTAGCTCTTGAATCCCAGACTGATGGCTTGGAATCCAGCATGGGACTGATCAAAACCCCCTGAATGTGGGTGTCTGTGAGGAGGCCTAAGTAATCTATTGAGCCTTGGGCAGCAGATCAGTACCCATCCCGAGTATACACACGGACTTTGGACTCCCATCCAACAATGTGAGGTACACTCTCACCCTGAACTCTTGGGGGAAGGGTCTAGTCCCTGCCCTATATGAAATGACAGACTATGGACACCCCCATGGAGGGCCTCACCCTCCCTGGGGAAATGAGGGGATAATGGGGGGTTGGGGGGAGGGCACGGGAGGAGGGGAGGGAAAGGGAGAGGGACCTGGATCTGACTTGTGAAGCAACCTTGTTTCTTATCTAAATTTAAACTGAAAAATAAATAAATAAATAAAAATTAAGAATCTTAACAAAACATTCCAGAGTTAACAAGAGATGTCAATCCAAATATACAAGTGGTAATTAAAACATCAGGCATAAAAGACTAGAAAGGAACTTCTACAAATCATAATGTAATCAAAACACTAAATGCAGAATAAAGAAAGTATATTGAAAGCAGCCATACAGATAGATCAAGTCACAAATAAAGGTAGGCTCATGAGAATATCAGATTATTCAACTAAAAATTTAAAGCCAGAAGGGCTTGGAATGTTATTTTTTTTAACTACCGAAGGAAAGAAACTACTGACCCAGACTGCTATTCCCAGAAAACCTCTCTGTTATAATTAAAGGGAAAATAAAAACTTTCCAAGATGAAAATAGACTACAGGAATTTATGACCACCAAGACAGCACTACATGATACACGATAGAATGCTTCAAACTGAAGAGGAAAGAAAACCCATCCATGAATCACAGGAAAGTATAAACCATGCTAGGATAATAGGTAAGCAAGAGAGAAAGAGGAAATAAAATAAACAATATAATATTAACAAAATGCCAGTAATCACAGGTAGAGAACTACTGCTACAGATCAACAGCAAAAGAAACCCCAACACATAGAAAAACTAATGCAAATTAAACAACATAAGAAATAAGAAGGAAAATGAAAATACAACATATATAAGTCTCTTTGGAGGGTTCAAGACAGGATTTCTCTGTGACTTTGGAGGCTGTCCTGGAACTAGTTCTTGTAGACCAGGCTAGTTTTGAACTCACAAAGGTACACCTGCCTCTGCCTCCCAAGTACTAGGATTAAAGGCATGTGCCACCACAGCCCGGCACATATCAAAGTCTTAGAACAGAATTTTATAGCTGTATAGGGCTCAGAAAATATGCATTCCCTAAGTAAGTTGTAAGTAGCAGATTTGTGAAAGGGACACCAGTAAACTTGAAGAACTCTATTGCTGCTCTCCCCTGGATGCCCAACATTACAGTGGGAGCCACAGTTGCTCAACTGCATAATTTAAATAAATGGGACTAATTAGATCCTCAAGTAACAAACGCCAAATGGCAGCACTGAGTCAACAAAGGCAATATAAAAATTTTTAATGTAATGAGCATTACAGGCAAAGCAATGTTCACAGTGACCTGACTTGTACAGATCTTTGGAACTAGCCAGTTAATTATTAATCATCATGGTATTCCTAGAAGGAACAAATAGAAAGCCTATTGAATTCTTGATCAATCTGTAAAAGCAGAAAAATTCCTGAAAACATGAACCACAGCTACCTTGGATCACAAACACAAAGAACCATGGCCCTTCAATCAATTTCCAGACTTGAATCAATTTAGAGACAAAACTCCTCAAATAAAGTAGAGACTGATTCTACTTCAGGAAGGACCTGGTTGCAACTACAAACAAGCAAACAAAAAATATTAATGATTTTCCCATCCTTACCCCCAAAAGAACTTATGGCTTTCTGCTAGAATAACTGTACACTGAAGAAAAAGAAATAATCAGATGATTTCGGACATATTAGACACATCTCTCAATTAATTCTTGGAGACCCCAACACCATTGTAGCCCTCCAGTTGAAGTGGGGACTTAATGAAGGTCAGATGATCAAAGATGTTTGAGCCAAATTCTGAATCATAACAGTCCAGTGGTTTCCTAAACTCACCCTGAATGTATTTCCCCATTCCCAGAATGCATAGTTGGAGTAGACATACTTAGAAGTTGGCAGAATCTTCACATTCATTCCCTGATCTGTGGAGTGAGAGACATTATGGTTGGAAAGGCTAACTAGAAGCCATTAATCTGCCCATACCAGGAAAATAGTGAACCAAAAATATTTTCACATCCCTAAAAATGATTACTCCACCATTAGGGTCTTAAGAGATGTCCACATCTCCCTTTACCTCTCCTATTAGGTCTGTGCAGAAGATGGATATGTCATGAAGAATGACAGTTGATTACAGCAAATGTATTAAGCACTGACTCAAATCAGTTGTTGGACTGAGGTGTGGTTTCCTTGCTTGAACCTATCTCCTAGTACCATGTGTGCAGCTATTGAGTATGAAAATACTTTTATCATCCTTGTTGTCCATAAAGACTCCCATAAGAAACATGATTTCACCTGGCAAGGGCAGATATACACCATTATAGTTCTACTTCAAGAATCTATTAATTATCTATCCTTATTTCATAAGCTAGTTTGAATGGATCTTGATTGCTTGTCTCTGCTGCAAGATATTGTATTACTCCATTATACTGATGACATCATGATGATTTGATGATGTAAAAAGGAAACAACAACCACTCATGACTTATTGGTAAAGAATTGTACATGAGAAGATAAATAAATGCAATCAAAACTCAAGAGCCTTCTAGCTCAGTAAAATGTCTAGTAATTCAATGAACTAAGATTCAGAGTTCCCTGGTAGAATTCTTCGGGTCACTTATGTAAACAATAATATCATCTACAAATAGTGAAAGTTTGACTTCTTTCTTTCCAATTTGTATCCCTTTGATCTCCTTTTGTTATCTTATTTCTCTAGCAATAGCTTCAAGTACAATATTGAAGAGATATGGAGAGAGTAGACAGCCTTGTCTTGTTCCTGATTTTAGAGGAATCACATTGAGTTTCTCTCATTTATTTTGTGTTGGCTGTCAGTTTGCTGTATATTGGCTTTATTGTGTTAACATATGTTCCTGTTACCCCTGATCTCTCCAGACCTTTAACATGAAGGGGTGTTGAATTTTGTCACAGGCTTTTTCAGCATCTAGTGAGATGATCATGTGGGGTTTTTTTTCAGATTGTTTATATGGTGGATTACATTCATGGATTTCCTTATGTTGAACCATCCCTACATCTCTGGGTTGAAGCCTACTTGATCATAGTGTATAATTTTTCTGATGTGTTCTTGGATTCCATTTGCCAGTATTTTTTTTAAACATCTTTTTTTTTTTGGGTTTTTCAAGACAGGGTTTCTCTGTATTGTTTTGGAGCCTGTCCTGGAACTCGCTTGGTAGACCAGGCTTGGTCTTGAACTCACAGAGATCCACCTGCCTCTGCCTCCCGAGCGCTGGGACTAAAGGCGTGCGCCACCACCACCCGGCCATTTGCCAGTATTTTATTGAGTATTTTTGCATCGATGTTCATGAGGGAGATTGGTCTGTAGTTCTATCTTAGTTGTGTCTTTGTGTGTTTGGGTACCAAGATAACTGTAGCTAGTAAAAAGAGTTTGGCAATGATCCTTCTACTTCTATTGTGTGTAACAATTTGAGGAGTATTGGTATTAACTGTTCTTTGAATTTCTGGTGAGATTCTGCACTGAAACCATCTGGCCCTGGACTTTTTTCAGTTGGGAGACTTTTGATGACTGCTTCTATTTCATAAGGGTTATAGGTCTATTTAAATTGCTTATAGTTCTTCATTTAATTTTGGTAAGTGATATTTATCCAGAAAATTGTCCATTTCCTTTAAATTTTCCAATTTTGTGGAGTACAGGTTCTCAAAGTATGACCTGATGATTCTCTGAATTTCCCCAGTGTCCATTGTTATGTGCCCCTTTTCATTTCTGATTTTGTTAATTGGCATGTTGTCTCTCTCTGCCTTTTGGTTAGCTTGGACAAAGGTTTGTCTATCTTACTGATTTTTTTTCAACAAACCAACTCATTGATTCTTGTAATTTTTTCTTTGTTTCTATTTTATTGATTTCAGCACTCAATTTGATTATTTCCTAGCTTCTACTCTCCTGGGTAAGTTTGCTTCTATTTGTTCTAGAGATTTCAGGTGCTCTGTTAATTCTCTAGTGTAGCTATTCTCCAATTTCTTCCTGTGGGCACTAGTACTATGAACTTTCCTCTTAGCACTGCTTTCAGAGTGTCCCATAGGTTTGAGAATTTTGTGGCTTCATTTTCATTGAATTCTAGGAAGTCTTTGATTTATGTCTTTATTTCTTCCTTTACCCAGGAGTGATGCAGTTGAGCACTGTTCAATTCCCATGAGTTTGTGGGGTTTCTGCAATTTGTGTTGTTGTTGAATTCTAATTTTAAACCATGGTGATCCGATAAGATACAGGGGGTTATTCCAATTTTTTTGTATCTATTGAGGTTTGCTTTATTGCCAAGTATGTGATCGATTTTAGAGACGATTCCATGTGGAGCTGAAAAGAAGGCATATTATTTTTGTGTTTGGGTGGAATGTTCTATAGATGTCTGTTAAACCCAATTGGGTCATAAATTCTGTTAGTTCCTTTGTTTCTTTGTTAAGTTTCTATGTGGTAGTCCTTTCCAGTGGTGAGAGTGGGGTATTGAAGTCTCCCACTATAAGTGTTTAATGTGTGACTTGAATTTTAATAATATTTCTTTTACCAATGTTGGTGCTTTCAGCAAAGAGGCAGGATACAAGATTAACTCAAAAAATCAGTAGCCCTACTATATATAGACAATAAATGTGCTGAGAAAGAAATCACAGAAACATCACCCTTTACAATAGCCACAAAAAGAAACATAAAATACCTTGTGGTAACTAATCAAACAGGTGAAAGACCTATATGACAAGAACTTTAAGTCATTAAAGAGAGAATTTAAAGAAAATACCAAAAAATGGAAAGATCTCACATGCTCTTGCATAGGTAGGATCAACATAGTAAAAATGACAATCTTGCCAAAAACAATCTACAGCTCCAATGCAATCCCTCTGAAAATACTAGACCTTGAAAACACAATATTCAACTTTATATGGAATAATAAAAGACCCCAGATAGTCAAAACCACCCTTACAATAAAGGAGGCATCACCATCCCTGACTTCTCGCTCTATTATAGAGCTATAGTAATGAAAATATCTTGGTATTGGCACAAAAATAGATAGATCAATGGAATTGAATTGAAAACCCTGATATTAACCCACACACCTATGAACACTTGATCTTTGACAAAGAAGCTAAAACTATACAATGGAAAAAAAGAAAGCGTTTCAGCAAATGGTACTGGCATAACTGGATATTGGCATGTAGAAGACTAAAGGTAGATCCATATCTATTGCCATGCACTAAAATAAAGTCCAAATGGGCCAAAGACCTCAACATAAATCCAGCCACACTGAACCTCTTAGAAGAGAAAATGGGAGGCACCCTTGAAAGAATTGGGCCCAACACACCGTTTCCTGAACATAATACCAGTAGCACAGACACTGAGATTGACAATTAATAAATGGGACCTCCTGAGAAGATTCTGTAAAGGAAAGGACACAGTCAACAAGACAAAAAAGGCAGCCCACACCGACAGCCTCCAAAACAATACAGAGAAACCCTGTCTCATAAATACCACAAAAAAAAGGCAGCCCACGGAATAAGAAAAGATTTTCACCAGCCGAGCATTGGTGGTGCACGCCTTTAATCCCAACACTCGGGAGGCAGAGGCAGGCGGATCTTTGTGAGTTCAAGAGCAGCCTGGTCTACAAGAGCTAGTTCCAGGACAGCCTCCAAAGCCACAGAGAAACCTTGTCTCAAAAAAACCAAAAAAAGAAAAGAAAAGATTTTCACCAACCCCACATCTGACAGAGGGCTTATTTCCAAAATATATGAAAAAACTCAAGATGCTAATCACCAAAACACCAAATGATTCAATTAAAAAGTGGGGTATAAAACTAAACAGAGAATTCTCAATAGAGAAATCTAAAATGGCTGAAACACACTTAGGAAACTGCTCAACATCCTTAGCCATCAGGGAAATGCAAATCAAAACAACTCTGTCAGAATGGCTAAAATTAAAAACACCAATGAGTTTATGCTGGAAAGGATGTGGAGAAAAGGGAACACTTCTTCACTGCTGGTGAGAGTACAAACTTATACAGCCACTTTGGAAGTCAGTATGGAGATTCCTCTGGAAAATGGGAATCAGTCTACCACAAGATCCAGCAATTCCACTCTTAGGCACATACCCAAAATATGCACATTCAGACAAGGACTTCTGTTCCACTATGGTCATAGCAGCATTTTTTGCAATAGCCAGAACCTGGAAGCAACCTAGATGTGCCTCAACTGAAGAGTGGATAGAGAAAATGTGGTACATTTACACAGTGGAGTACTACTCAGCAGAAAAAAAAACAATGGAATCCTGAGATCTGCAGGCAAATGGATGGCACTAGAAGAAACCATCCTGAGTGAGGTAACCCAGTCACAAAAAGACAAACATGGTATATACTCACTCATATACGGATTTTAGACATGGAGCCAGGGATTGCCAGCCTACAATCCCACCACCAGAGAGTCTGGGAAACAGGGAGGACCCTAAAAGAGATATGCATGATGCCTCAGAGAACGAGAATGGGACAGGATCTCCTGAGTAGATTGGGAGCATGAGGGGAGGGGAGAGGGAACTGGGAGAAGATGAGGGAGAGAAGGACATGGGGGAGCACAAAGGTTGAATCAGGGAAGAATAGAGGAGAGCAGGATGAAAGATACTATAATAGAGGGAGTCATTATAGGTTTGAGCAGAGATCTGGTACTAGTGAGATTTCCAGAGATCTACAAGGATGACACCAATTGGCAATCTAAGCAATAGTGGAAGGGCTTAAATGCCCTTCCCTGATGAGATTGATGACTACCTTATATACCATTCTAGAGCCTCCATCCAGTGACCGATGGAAGCAGGGCAGACACCCACAGCTAAACACTGAACTGAACTCCTGGAACCCAGTTGCCGAGAGGGAGGAATGATGAGGCAAGGGGTCAAGACCAAGCTGATAAAACCCACAGAAACAGCTGACCTGAGCAATGGGGAGCTCACAGACCCCAGACTGATGGCTGAGAGACCAGCATGGGACTGATCCAGACCCCCTGAATGTGGGTGTCAGTGAGGAGGCCTAGGCAATCTATGGTGCCTGGGGTATGAATGCACATTGTGAGCCCATTCCCCATAGAGGGATGCTCTCTCAGCCTGGACACATGTGGGAGGGCCTAGGCCCTGCCCTGGATGATATGACCGACTTTGGAGATACGCCATGGAGGGCCTCACCCTCCCTGTAGAGCAGAGGGGGATGGGGTGGGGGTTGGATGAATTGGTAGGGGATGGGGAGGAGGGGAGGGAGAGGAAGCTGGGATTGACATTGAAGCAAGCTTGTTTCTAATTTAAATTTAGAGAGAGAGAGAGAGAGAGAGAGAGAGAGAGAGAGAGAGAGAGAGAGAGAGAGAGAGAAATATGGTAGTAGGGAATTGTACAGAGATCCCAAGGATAACCCCAACTAGGAACCTAAGCAATAATGGAGAGGCTACCTTAAATGCCCTTCCCCTATAATGAGAATAATGACTATCTTAAATGCCATCCTAGAGCCTTCAACTAGTAGCTGATGGAAGCAGAATCAGAGATCCACAGCTAAGCACTGACCCAAACTCCTGGAATCCAGTTTCAGAGAGGGCGGAATGACAAACAAAGAGGTCAAGACCACACTGGGAAAACCCACGGAAACAGCTGACCTGAGCAAGTGGGAACTCATGCACCCTAGACTGATAGCTGGGGAATCAACATAGGAATCAATATGTAAATGACATATAGAATTTTCATTTTGGGGCCATTGAGATGTCTCAGGTAGTAAAGGTATTTGATACCAAGAGTATCTGAGTTCAATCTTTTTTTTGTTTGTTTTGTTTTGTTTTGTTTTTACGAGACAGGGTTTCTCTGTATTGTTTTGGAGGCTGTCCTGGAATTCACTTTGTAGACCAGCCTGGCCTCGAACTCACAGAGATCTGCCTGCCTCTGCCTCCCGAGTGCTGGGATTAAAGGTGTGTGCCACCACCGCCCGGCCCGAGTTCAATCTTAGGACCCACATGATGGAAAGAAAGAACTAGTGCCCATAAATTGTACCAACTTCGTATGCATGTGGCATGAGCATGATCATACACATGCAAACAAACAAACAAATAGGTTTTGTTTGGGTTTTTGAGACAGGGTTTCTCTGTGTAACCCTGGCTATCCTGGAACTCACTCTGCAGATCAGGTGGCCTTGAACTCAAGAGATACCCTGATTCTGCCTCCTGGGCGCTGGGATTAAAGGTGTGTACCACTTGTAACTAAATACATGTGGTTTCTGTTTTTTGTTTTGTTTTTATTTTTTTAAGAATTCTCATTGCTATGGAAGGTGATTGAGTGGCATGGGATGTAAATGGTATCTTAACGACCACATAGCTAATGTTAGATTTGATCATCACATTTGTAGCAAGTTACAGTTTAATTTATTAAATAAAATATGTTTGTCTCTACTACTGTCATATATAATGAATTCTCAATCACATCAATAAAACATCAGCCAATCTTAGACTGCCAACCGATCAGATTGGTCATTCTCTGGATGTAATATTATCTTGTTTATGAGTATTGCCTATCCACATTGCTATGTGGAGTCCCTTGTATCTCCTAGTTCTCAACATTTACTGATACATGCATCTTCTCTTTAAAAATAAATTCTGTAAATGTAATATTCACTTTAATAATGTTTTTGGTTATTCTTTTAACATGAGGAGGAAAGCTGACATTTGAACATGAGATCACAACCTTCAGAGAAACCAGGCTTTCACTGGCATGTTTTTTCCAGATGTCCAACATTTCCAGACATGATCTCAGCATGTTTTTCATCTGGGATAGTACTGCACAGTGGTTAAGAATATGCCTCTTGACATGAGATTTGAATTCTGCCTCCTTTCCTTGTAAGCTATGTAAATTATCTCTTTGTGCCTCAATGTTCTCATCAGTAAAGTAGGATTAGTACTCTAACTTCTTCCCATGGTGCTTAGAATTGAGCCAATATGTACTAATGGATTAGAAGAGTTCCTGTTGTATAGCACCCACTAATTAATATCTGTTTTTTTCCTGATGCAAATGTGGTGGGCTACATCATGTGAGATAAATCTTATTTGTTTGTTATTACTAAGCTTTACAACTCACTTCAATGGACTTCTATCCATTTGATTAAGGAACCAAGTTTCAACTTTAAAAATTTTTTTAAAGCCAAGAATCAATTTTAGCTTTATTGCTATAAAATTCTAAGGGCCTCTTCTGTGATTCACCTATAGAAGCTTGCCAAAGATCCAAACAGCATTACTGCCGTTGACAACTAAAATACAATAGAACCTGCTGTATCTTGTGATCCAAGTGGCACAAAGGCCACATAGCAGCCTGGACCTGTTGAAAACTCTTCTACTGGTCTAGACTCCGCTCAAAACTAGCAACTTTCCAACTCATTTGCTGTATGAGTTAAAGTAACACATCAAGTGAGGAATGCACTTCCTTCAGATTCCAAATAGGCCCACTGAGCCTTGTGCTTCTTTCTTAGTGATGGAAGGGGAAGGGTGCAATTGCTTGTTCTTCACCTTAGACAGGATATGTCTGTGAATCTTTCTTGTTTATTTATTTCTACTTTATTTTTTACACATTTTATCTAAATTAAAAACAACCTTATTTTACATATCAATCCCAGTTCCCTCTCCCTCCCATCTTCCCATGCACCCCACCAACCCCCCATCCCATCTCCCCATTCACTCCCCAGGGAGGGTGAGGCCTTCCATGAGGGATCATCAGAATCTGTCAAGTCATTTGGGGCAGGGCCTAGACACCCCCCACCCCCCGGCCCCCCACTTCCCCCACCCCCCCATTCCCCGACCCCCCCCACCCCCATGTATCTAGGCTAAGAGAGTATCCCTCTATGGGAAATGGGCTCCAGATCCCTGCGTGCACTAGGAATACATCCTGGTTCCACTGACAGAGGCTCCATAGACTGCCCAGTGCTCCTAGCTAATACCCACATTCAGCGGGCCTGGTTTGGTCCTATGTTGTGAGACTATAAGGGTAAAAGTATAAGTATAGTACTAAAATCTATAATCTGGTGCCAAAAGATCTCAATCTAACACTAGGACTTTAATTACATGCAATAAATAGGAAATTATTGAGAGCACTATGTTCACTAAAAACTGTCAACTCAGATATATATATACAAGCAATACTTAATAGATTCAGTAAGTTGCCTGAATATATATATATATGTATATATATATATATATATATATAAAAGAAAAAGAGGCAATGAAATTGAGAGGGAGTAAGGAGATGACATGGGAAGGGTTGCAAAAAGGGGTAATGATGAAATTGTATTTTAATTAAAATTTGAAAATCCAAAAAGCTAGTGAAAAACAATCCACACACACAAAAAAAAGTCAAGTCAAATTACTAAATAGGATTTGTAGCCACAACTTACAGATTGGCAATAAAACAAAGTTTTAAGACCCTTTCCCGAGTATCCAAATCACTAATAAGAACCCAAGCACAAGATACCATAGCATTTACTGTACCTCTTTGATGATTCTCGCCCCTCTTGCATCCTTGATATTAACAGCTATACTCTAAAATTCAAAATGTATATATTAAGATGTTTTCATAAACATTTTCATTATTACTGGTAGTTCAGCAACAGAGCCATTCATACACAAATTCTCACTGTAAAGCAAGCTTAGTCTCTTTATGAACAAATATTTAAGTCATCTTTATTGACTTCATTTACAATCAGAAAATTTACCTAACAGCAATAACTACAATAAATACCTTTCAATAGTAATACTGTGTAATACCAATATAGAAGCATTAAATGTCAAGAACCAAATTATTTGTCTTTCACAGAATATTTCCATTATGAATTCTCATAATTTCTTAAGTTATTTAGTAGAGAAATAGTAATACAAACTCTATTGCTTAGATTAGATCATGAAGATTTGAAATATTAGTTACATATCAAAAAGCAAGCCATAATATCAAAAGTTTTATAACTGCCAAGAGAATTACAGAAATAAAGAAAAAACAGGAAATAGTCTTACTTTTTTATTTCGATTAACACTAAGGAAATATGTACTTTCTGTGTTCTCAGAAGGAAGTCCCCAAGTTCGTGTGTCATCACCAGCTCCTATAAATGATAATATGACCTATTAATTGCAAAACAACTGGCTCACTCCTGTGCACACTCCTCGGTACCCAAACAAGTTCAACTCATCCTAAGGGGTCCTTACCCTTTGGGGGGATTCTGTAGCTCAACAGAACTCCCCAGATCTCCACGTTTTTAAAGCCAACTGTCAAATCAATCCATATTCACTTTCACTAACTTATAGTAAGTATTGAAGGTCAAAATTCAGAAGGAATTATTTTATTAGTGGACTTAGATTTGACAAACAGCAAACTTAGGGAGCATTTCTCAATTTTTGGTAAGCATGCTAATCAGTTCCTTCATTATTTCTTGGCATTGAGTGTGAAATGAAAATATAGAATAAACCAAAAATGTGTGTTACATATTACTTAAATCTAAATAATAATGTGAATATATATATGCTAAATTAGAATAAGTGGCTGAGTCTGTAACAATGACTAATAATCTATAAAATATTTCTGTAAAATTATAAAAGCCTAGACAGAGGTCGGGGCAATGGCTCTGAAGTAAGTAATGTGTTTACTGCTCAAGCATAAAGACCACAGTCCAAATCCCCTGAATCCATATAAATTTCAGGTAGGTGTGGCAGTCTGCCTTTATTCCCAGTTCCTGTTAGACAGAGAATCCTTAGAGTAATATAAATACAAATGTTAACTTGCTTGCCAACTAAAATGACAAGAGAATTAGAATGGATGTTCTATCTAGGAACTGATGATGCAACAAAAGCAGTAGTTTAAACTGAAGCCTGTAATCTCAACACTGAGGATGCTATGGCAGGAAGATCATGAGTTTGAGATCTATCTCTCTATGTGTCTATCTCTCTGTCTCTGTCTCTGTGTGTATCTCTGTCTCGATGTCTGTTTCTATCTCTCTGTCTCTCTATTTCTCTCTCAAAAAACAAAATACAAAGAATCAAGAATAGGTATAAAATGGGCAGTGGTGGCACAAGCCTTTAATCCCAGTCTCCAAAAACCAAAAAACAGTAAGTTCATACTATTATAAAGTATTATCTTTTGAGTCTTATGGATAAATATCTACTAAGGAACTGGACTAGACCATTCTCACTGATTTGAGAATTCTTCCCCAGGTCCTCAAGAATCAGATCTTTGAAAACAAATGGTAATGTGATTTTGTTGTTGTTTTTTGAGACCTGTTCTTATTTAGCACATGCTGGCCTAGAACTCATTAGGTGGTAAAGAATGCCATTGAACTACTGATCCTTTCAAGTCCATCTCCCTAGTGCTGGGATTACAGGTAGGCACTACCACACAAAATAATAATAATTTTTGAAAACTCCAAAATGAACAAGTTAAAGGATAGTATACAGAACAAGAATGATGGGGATTATGCCTAAGTACTAGTTAGAGAACAAGAATGTGCCACATTAAGACTTTCTGAGAATTTTATCAATAATAACATGAACTAACGGGTTGCCAAAATGCTAAAAATGGCACCAAATAAAGTGAGAAATGTGAGAAATGTGTACACACAGTGTTTACTTAGTATGCAAAAGAGAAAGAATGAACTGGAAACATGAAATGTCCTCCTACTGGAGTCTGAGTCTTTAAGGCTCCAGGCCAATCTGGGGTAGGTAAAGAGATGCGATAGATAGATAGATAGATAGATAGATAGATAGATAGATAGATAGATAGATAGATAGACAGATAGATAGAATTTTTTAGAAAATAAGAACTTCCAAAGAATGTATCTAAAATTAGCTTTCCCCCCCTCAAATTTTTATGATAGTAAAATGGCAAAAGATATCTTTTATTTGAAAATAATGATTTAGGTTAGAGTATTTGGGTTTCCTGTCGAAGAACTTTGATTCTTTTTTCTTCTCTCTAGCTGTATCCCATTTCCTCCTTTTTCTGCTCCTTTGCCCTTCAACCCCAAGTCAGGGAGCATATAGTCACAGTAACCTATGGAACTACTCATACCAGGATCAGAAATGAATACTTGTACATTCCTTATTAAAAGTGAGAGCTTGAACTATCTCAGCCTAGATACACGGGAGAGAGCCTAGGCCCTCCCCCAAATGAGGTGACAGACTCTGATGATCCCCCATGGAAGGCCTCACCCTCCCTGGTGAGTGGATGGGAGTGGGATGGGGGGGTCGGCCGGGGCCATGGGAGGATGGGAGGGAAAGGGAACTGGGATTGATATGTAAAATAAGATTGTTTCTAAATTAAATTTTTTTAAATCTAAAAGAAAAATGCTTGAGCTTGAATAAATTATCTTACTTCTTGATGCCTTTATTTTCTCACTGGTACATTAGGACTGATTAATTCATCAGCTTATATAATTGTTGCAAAGATTAAACTAAAATCAGCAGAGGGCTTAGAGATTTGCCTAGCACTATAGTTATGTTACCAGCATTGTAATTATCATAACAGAACTTTCCAGGACATGAGAAGGAACTGACTACACACATTAAAAAAAGATAATTAGTATAGATACAGAGAAAGATATAGAATGGAGAAAAATGCCTCATTTCCATTACTTTCTCACTCCATTTATGGGTACACTAATTCTGGATTATTTAAACAACTATCAAGAACATTTGCTGAGAGGAGGGAAAGGGAGAGGGACGTGAGATTGACATGTGAAGAAACCTTGTTTCTAATTTGAATTTAAATTTAAAAATAAAAATTTTTAATAAAAAACTGAAAAAAAATTTCCATTGGTAGGCAGCCATCATAGGATTACCTGGACCACAGCTTGTGAGACATTCTCCATTCTAATAAATCCACTTTCTACATAAAAAAAAAGAACATTTGCTAGTCTGACTTTGCTTTTTAAAGGTAAATAGATTTACCTGGTCTTTCCACCTTAATAACTTCTGCTCCAAGGTCGCCTAAATTCATCGTAGCAAAAGGTCCTGCCAGTACTCTATAATGTTAAACAGTGATAGATAAATGACCATCTTGAAAATCTATGTATTAACTAATTTAAATCAACCACAGAGACGTTCATATAATACCAGCAATGATCAAACTTGCTAAAATTGTAATTTTCAACATTTATCAAGAGCTTTAAAAAATTATAACCCCTTGATGCAGGAATTTTATTTCTAGAATCCTATCCAGAGAAAGAAATTGAAACTAAAGCAAAGATTTGCATATAAAAAGACCTTATTCAGGCAAATGGGTGACATTTATAAATGTCATCTTTCATTAACTTTAATGAGCATAGAAAATTATTCAAAATATATTGGTACATTTAAAATAAAGGTAAAATAATAATTTCAATATAGTTGCAATTTGGGGAATAGTTAATTACATGCAAATATGTATACTGCAAAATTTCATAATATATACTTGCTGTCTTTGAAAATAATGATAGTCCAGAATTTCTTTTCTGATTATTCATAAAAACTCCAACACAAGCATGTAAATATCTCTTTATAATTAAAAACTAATAAAGCCTTTTCAAAAAAGGGGGGAAGCTCAGTCACTAAACTGCAGGCAATCTTGTTACCTTGTTAGATCCAGAATTCTCACACCCTCCAGTGGCTTCATATTATCAGTATCTGGCAAAACAGATAACAATGAAGAGTATGAATTACAACTTTTCAAAGTCAACAATGCATAATTCTTCATATTCTCCTTTGTTGTCTGTTTTTTTCCAGACAGGGCTTCTGTGTGTAGCTTTAGAGCCTATCCTGGCACTCGCTCTATAGACCAAGCTCCGCCACCACTACCTGGCCTGATTCTTAATATTCTAAGTAATCTGTTATTATCGAAAGTAATTTTTCTTCACAATAATTCTGTTAGATATGTAACATAGAAACCTTAGCCTGTCTCATTTAAAAAAAAAATCTAGGGCTAGGCGATGGTGGCACATGCCTTTAATCCCAGCACTCGGGAGGCAGAGGCAGGCGGATCTCTGTGAGTTCAAGACCAGTCTGGTCTACAAGAGTTCCAGGACAGCCTCCAAAGCCACAGAGAAACCCTGTCTCGAAAAACCAAAAAAAAAATCTACAGGGGTCTAATGGACACATATGGAAAGGGACCAGGGACTGGGAAGCCTGTAAAGACTGAAGGCTGCCACTCAAGTCTCCCAACCAAACACCAAGTGGAACCTGCTGCAGCCAGAGGGATGTGACAACTTCACCTTTCAGACCAGCACACCTTTGCCATAGCGTATTCTAATTGTTCTTCCTGCTATTTAATTCCCACCCTTGCCTGTATGTCCCCTGATGGTTTTGATTTTGATTGCTCAGTCAGGTTCCTGTTCTGTGTATTTCTCTTCCCACTCTTTTATGGGTACTTTCTGCTTGTACTTTTCACCTGACTCTCATATACTTCCTGTTATTCTTGTCTCCAGCCCACCCACACCCTGCCAGCCCTATACTCTCTTTATTTTTTGATTACACCATCCCTAACTTTAACAATCTCTAAAATCTGTGGGTCCTAACAGTATTTTGGCTTTCTCCTCCCAGTTTGTTGCCCACCATATCAATTATTTTTATTTTCAAAGTCCATCTAAGTCTAATACATATCCCTATCTTTGCTTACCTACTTCCCTCTCACACCTAATCTCAGTTACGAAAATTAGCATATGCTCTACTACCCATGTTTGTTTATCCTTCAACACTTACTGAAGTCAAAGGGACTGGACTGGCTGGTTCTGTGTCAACTTGACACAGCTAGAGTCATCAGAGAGGAAGGAACCTCAGTTGAGGAAATGTCTCCATGAAACCCAGCTGTAATGCATTTTCTCAATTAGTCATCAATGGGAGAGGGCCCAGCCTATTGAGGGTGGTGCCATCCCTAGGCTGGGGTCCTGGGTTCTATAAGAAAGCAGACTAAAAAAGCCAGGGGAAGTAAATGAGTAAGCAGCATCCCTCCATGGCTTATGTGTCAGCTCCTGCCTCCAGGATCCTACCCTAATTGAGTTCCTATCCTGACTTCCTTCAATAATGAACAAAAAAATGGAAGTGCAAGCCAAATAAACTCTTTCCTCTCACCAACTTGCTTTTTGGCGTAGCAATAGAAACACTAAGACAGGGACCACAACTGTTAACTGACTAATAAAACATTTAAATAGTCCAACTGGATATAGAAAAATGCCTTACTGAAACTCTCCTGCAAAGTTATTATGGATTGTCTCAATTAAGTTGAAACTAACCACTGGGACTAGTAACATGGCTAAGCTGCTAAAGGCAGTTACTTCCAACCATGACTTCTATACCTGGAACACATGGAGTAGAAGAAAACCAACTCCTCCACAAGTTGTCCACTGACCTCCAAACATTCATTGGGGACATGCACACCTTTTCTGCATACACACACATGCAAATAAAATAACAAGATCTGGGAAGAGATGGTGAAGGAGGGAAATATGTTCAAAATATATGAAAAAAATTAAAAACCAGCCTGTGGTGGTGTAGTCAAAATAGTGGTTACCAGCTAGGCTGTGGTGCACACACCTTTAATAGCAGCACTCAGGAGGCAGAGGCAGGCTGATCTCTGTGAGTTAGAAGCCGGCCTGGTCTACAAATCAAGTTCCAGGATAGCCAGAGCTGTCACACAGAGAAACCCTGTCTCCAACAACAACAACAAAAGTACTCAAACACATCATTGTAAAAATCTGAAAAATAAACTTATTTCTAACAGAAAAGGGTATTGGATCCCCCCTGGAAATGGGGTTATAGGAGTTTGGGAGCAGTTCAATGTGTGTGTGCTGGAAACTGAACTCTGGTCCTCTGCAAGAGCTGTAAGCAGTCTTAAGCACAGGACCACCCTTCCATCTTCAAATATCAGATTTCTCAATAACATCACTAGAAGTTAAAATGAAGCAAAATAGTTTTTAAAAGTGAGGGTACAGGAATTTCTTCCCTATGTTCTAAATCCAATCAAGATACAAAACATGTGTGAAAATAGAAAAATAATAATTGAAACCTTTGCCTTCATGTATTCTTTCTCAGAAATAAAATTGCCGCTAGGTGTCACCATTCAACAAAAAGATGAGTAACAAACAAGTACAGTGGGTTATACAGAGAACATTAGAAAGGATGCATGCTGAGGATCAAGATGGGGTACAAATGATACTTAAAATGAAGCAGGAAAAAAACTGTTAAGCTGATCACAGACACGTGGACAGTTGAACCTTTGAACTGAACTGCAGACATAAGACACCACCCTGCACGAACTGACTTTTGAAATACTGTTAAATCATGTGTCATAATTTCTGACTAACAACTGATATTTGTATTTAAAATTACAAATGCATGAAAACTGCCCCAGGAAAGGATAGCAGAAACTGCAAGGGAACTACTACTCCTCGAGAGATCTCAGTGGCAAGTGGCATGCAGGAATCCAAGGCAACTACTAGGAAGGGATTTACTACCTCTGCTCTACCATACACCAGAACACCAATGCTACAGAGACCAGTGGTTCCTACTCAACCCTCCCACACATGGTATCAAGTGAAGCTAGACCTGATAGAGCCAGATGAATCTCAGAACTTTAGTTTTCCACAAATCACAGCTGTGCCAGCAACTCGTTCTATAAGTATTCTTTTTTATTTCCTACTTAGGTGTTTAATTTCCACTCTTCCATATATGCCTCATGATGGTTTTGAGTGTGCTTGTATATTGTTCACTTAGATTGCAGGACTGTTGGTTATGTTTCTCTGCCCAGATACCTTAAGACATACTTTCTTACAATTTTCAATCCCATCTTGGGTTTTCTTCTTTCTCTTGTTCTTATATCTCTCCTTTTTCTTCTTGATTGTAACCTGCCAAAGATTTAATGATCTCTAAAATCTTTGAATCAGGAGCTGGAGAGATGGCTCAGTGTTCAAAAGTGCTAATTGTTCTTGTAGGGGACCAGGTTCAGTACCCAACACCTGTACCAGATGGCTCACAACTACCTCTAACTCTGTGGGCACCTGCATGCATATAATGTGCATAGACACTTGTGCACACATCTGCAAACACACAAACACAAATAAAAATAATACATTTTTAAAAGCAAACAAATGAAATCTATGGACCCCGAAAGCATCTGAGCTTTTCCCTCACAACTACTTTACCCATCTTTTTTTTTTTTAATTCCAAATGCTAAGTGTCCATTTTATTCCTGATACATCCTCAGAGGTAGGACGAACATTTTCACAGATACACGAATCCCAGGGCCTGAAGGGTAGGGGGACTCATGTCTTCAGTTTTTCCACAAGTTAGTCATCTTCATCAAAGGAACACCAGTCACCATCAATCACCATGTGTACTTTCTCCAGCTGCCTTCTCACCTGGCTTCCACAGGTCCATTATCCACAGATTGGAGGTAGGGTACAGGAATGGAGAACACAGCTTCAACAATCCAGAGGTACTGAAGGCATTCTTATCAGGCTGGTGAGACTCTGGTTGCAAGGGAGGGCCAATGACAGCACGTCACAGCAGTTGGAAGTCAACCTGAATGCCTCCAACCCGAGTCTCCTCAGGGAACTGCCACTTTGCTTTAGTCCCTTTACACAGGGCTATGGCAGCGGCAAGAGGACTACAGAGATGTTTACATAACCTGGTCTACGCAGTGAGCACCAAAGCAGCAGGATACATAGTGAAACCTATATGCATGAATAATATGGAGTACCATCTCAAGGATCCCCTGCTGTTCAGTCTCTGCAATGTTTTTATAAATATTGCCACTTTGAAGATTTTATTGACCAATAGCTTTGCACACATTAGTATCATCAAAGAGAATTTTTAAAAGACCATTTTATTTGAGATTTGACTATTCATTAAATTTTGTGACCCAAAGTTAACAGGTGTTTCACAATCATTTTCAAACATACATAGCACAATGCAGAGGAAACCTGAACCACCAGTGCACGTTTCCATCTTAAATCAACAAGATGATCTTCATCCCTCTTCTTTCAACTGTTATTCCAGAAACAAGTGTCCATTTGGCAATATGTTTCATATTTTTTGCTTTTTATTGTTGATTTCACTGATTAAAAACAAATATAGTGGTAAAATGGTATCTGATATTGCTGATCACAAGAAGGATATTATATACTTAATGAGAAAGTTTTATGGAGAAAAGGCACATTAGCTAAGCTTAATTCTAGTATGAATTAGTGTTGTTATGAATTCAATACTGATAAATTAACAGTATTGTTACATAAGGTGTCTTAAAACAGGAACATTTATAAAACAAGGCCACATATTAACACATTGATGAAATATGTGAGCAGTCATGAAGGACCTTAACCTTGTGTTTGCCCTAGAAGCGAGTTCATTATTCAGTATACACTACTACATGAATCCCTGGATGAATGCTGTGGAAACATGAGGGTTAGGTTACCTGCAAACCTGAGACAAGCTTTAGGAAGCCTACAAACAAAATTTAATGTATTACTAAAATTCAACTTGGGGACCACAGTTTGGTTCTAAATATCCACGTCAATGGCTCACAACAGTCAGTACCACTAGTTCCAGAGAACTCCCGGGCAATTTCACATGCTTGCATATGGGCTCGCTCAGGAACACACACACACACACACACACACACACACACACACACACACAGAGAGGGGGGGGCATGGTTATACATGCCTTAATTCTCAGCACTTGAGAGGCTGTGGAAGGAGGGAAGTCATGAATTCAACGTGAACTATATAGTGAGTTCTATTCCTGCCTGGAATACAGAGCAAATCCCTGTCACTAAAGCCCACCAAAAATGCATAAGACATCTCTGTTGTGGGATAATATTTTTGTACACTGTGACGATGTGTCCCTTGCCAAGGCACCTTCTGACTGGTTTAATAAAGAGCTGAACAGCCAATAGTTAGGCAGGAGAGGATAGGCAGGACTTCCAGTGAGAGAGGGGAACTCGGGGTAAGAATTTGGGTGGCAGGGAATTCACCAGTGAGATGTAGAGGAAGTAGGATGTACACTTTATTGAGAAAAGGTAACAAGTCATGTAACAGAATGTAGATTAATAGAAGCATGTTAACTGAAGTTACAAGAGCTGTTTTGTAACACAAGCCTAAACTAAGGCCAAGCTTTTATACTTAATGAGAAGTCTTCATGCCATTATTTGGGAGCTGTTGGTCCAAAGAAAGTCTGATACATCTCCTCATTATCAGGGAAAGAAACAGAAAAATTAATAAATTTATTTTAAAATTTGTTTTAATGAGCACATGGCCAAGAACTGTCAGTAAAATTATGGGGTTGGGGAATGATAGTTAGACTAAGAGATTATACAATATGCTATATCCATATAAGAACAGACAATTGAAGCCAGGCATTGGTGGCTCACGCCTTTAATCCCAGCACTCGGGAGGCAGAGACAGGCAGATCTTTGTGAGTTCGAGACCAGCCTGGTCTATAAGAGCTAGTTCCAGGACAGCCTCCAAAGCCACAGAAAAACCCTGTCTTGAAAAACCAAAAAGAGAAAAAAAACAAAAACAGACAATTGAAGCTGGGCAGTGGTGGTTCATGCGTTTACGCCTAGCACTCAGGAGGCAGAAGCAGACAGATTTCTGAGTTTGAGGCCAGTCTGGTCTACAGAGTGAGTTCCAGGACAGCCAGGGCTACAAAGAGAAACCCTGTCTCAAAACAGACAAACAAGTTAATACATCAAAGAATAGGGAAACAAGTATAACAGAAAAATGAATTATTATTATACAATGAAAAAATTCAAATTATTTATGAAGTAGAATATTATTTAAAAGTGTGTGGCTTTTGTTTATGCTGCATTTGTTTAGCTCTGTGAAGCTGTGATTCTTTGCCTGTCTGAAACACCTGATGGTCTGATAAAGAGCTGAATAAGAGAATATAAACAGAAGGAGAAATGAGGGAAAAGAGAGGAACAACACGAGAAAAAGGAGAGTAGAATGTTAGGGGCTGGCCACCCAGCCACCCAGCCACCCAGCCACCCAGCCACCCAGCCACCCAGCCACCCAGCTACCCAGCCACCCAGCCACAGAGTAAAAAGGAAAGTAAGAAAGATAAAAGCCCAGAGGGAACAGGTAGAGAGGATAAAATAAGAAAAGCCGGCTAGCTACAAGCCAAGCTAAGGCTGGGAACTCATAACCAAGAATACTCCTCCGTGTGTGATTTACTTGGGAGCTTGGTGGCAGCCCGCCCCCCCAAAAGAACAAAGAGCCAAAAGAGAAAATTATCCACATTACATATTTAAGATATAGTTGGGGAAACATTATACGCTTAAGAAAAAAGGGATTGCCATATGTGTCTTTCTTATTAAAGTCTAGGTAGATTCAAGAACTAAACATAAATAAAATGTAAATAACTAAGGTGCTAGAAAAAGATGAAAGGAAATATACCTTTATTCAAGAAAAAGCTTTTATCAAAAACAAAAAAAAAAGAAAAGAGGATAAAAGACTGAAATTCAAGCTACCATAAAGGGACTAGTTCATAGTTGCAATATATAGCTTGGTACAGTAAAAGAAACTGGAAATAAAATTAGAAGATGAATGATACAGTATCCAGAAAAAAGCATCCTCAAGAATAAGACATAAATGATTTCCAGAATAGAACTTAGAGATCAGAAACAAAGAAACAAATCCCAAAGGGAAATGAACAATTCACAGATAAAATTTTCCAGTAGCGTAAGAAAAAATATCGTGAGCAATTTCCTTTATAACAAAAAGTTGAATATTATAGTATTAATTTTCCTTACCAGTTTGTAACATTTAAAAGGTTGACAAGGGTATGTATGATTAAGGGGATACTTTCATATCTTTTGGAATGACAATAGCCTTTTATGAAAACCTGGCAGTTTCTATAAAACTTTAAAATACTAATATTCTACAATTAACCTTTTCTGTTTACAGAATTCACTGTAGCCAAGTGTGGTGGCATGCATCTTTAATTCCAGAACTTGGGAAGCAGAGGCAGGTAAACCTCTGTAAGATCAAGGCAAGCCTGTTTAGCAAGCTCCAGATCAGTCCGGGATACACAGTGAGACACTTAAAAAACAAACAAACAGAAATCATTCTTCAAATATGCTAAGGGATGGGTGTAAATCTGTCTGTTGTGGAGGCCCTGGGGAGATGGCTCAGTTGGTAAAGTGCTTGCTTAATAATCATGAGGAACTGAGTTAAATAGCTAGGACCCACATTAAATTGACATGGTGCCATGTACTAGTACCAGGTTGCAAGTGGAGATGGGAAAAATCTATGGAGATCACTGACAAGCCAGTCCAACTTCTTGGTAAGTTCAAGCCAGGACATTGAGAGGCTCTGTCTAAAAAAAAAGGGGGGGGGGAGGGACAACAACATAGGCTGTCCTCTGGTTTCCACACTCAATTACATATGAACAAGCGCACATACCAGAGACACACAGACAGACAGACAGACAGACAGACAGACAGACACACACACACACACACACACACACACACACACACACACACACACTCAGTATACAATACAGTGATTTTTAATACTGTTTTCCATTTCAGGCTACATCGAGTGTTTCATTTTCCCTTAAGAATCAGTCTTTTCCAAACAGGCTATATAAAGGCTTTACTAAAGACTGAATTAAGATTTTTTTAGAGAAATCAGCCCCAAATCAACTTTTATATATTTGTTTCTACAGCTGATAAGCCTATTTCATTTACAAGCCTTCTCCCACTCTGAAAAAGAGACAAACTCCTCACACATCCCAGAAGCAGCTTCTTGCTTTGGTTCACATTGTAGCAAAGTTTATTGACACAATGAAAATGCTGCCAAGAGAACCAGCTCTCCGCATGTCAGAGAAACTGGAGAGGAGTTGTGGAGTAGATGGACAGTCAAACAGACACATGGGGACTTCCTGAGGGGCAAAGCTTAATCCACAGTTATAGAATTTATAACCCAAAGTCAGCAGGCAAAAGGAAAAACTGCATAGTTGCCCAGGCTTCTCAAAAAGTATTCTAAAGCCAGCTGACCAGAGCACAGAGACAGATGAATCAGAAACTGGTGAGGAAAATGACGATGTTCACAAACCACAGACAACTGAAAACTCTGAATGTTGGTATAGACCTCTGGGAGAAACTGACCAAAGAAATGGTTGTGCTGTGCAATTTAGAAAAATGGCAGCTCCTGCAGGAGACAAGCAACAAAACAGAGCCCATTCCTACACTGCTGAAGCACCCCTGCAAGTACTAGCAAGGACTTAAGAAAATGTGAGGTATGATAATAGGAGTTCCACTATTCAACTGAATACAGGAAGCTCCTTTTGTCAGGCCCGAGCGATGATTCGACTATTACTTTGCTAAATGGACATAGTATCAAATTGTTGTCTAAATTTCTATGTCTACACCCATATATTAGTGCAGCTCTCAGTACTTATTCAAGAAATTTCAGCAGTTGATACAGAAACTCACAACGGCTCAGAATGCAGAGGATGTAACTAGGGATCAGTAAGTGTCCTCAACCACAAATGGGGCATCTACATTATCAAGCACACAAATACAAAGAGAAAGGGTGGGTACCAACACAGAAGAGGGTGCACGGAGAGGCCGTAAGAGTAAGAGGTCTGGAAAGGCCAGAGTAAAACAGTGTCTTCTGTGGGTGACTGCACAGGACTTGCATGAGATCAAATTAGTCAACATTCTAGCATGGAGTGGGGAAGAGCTCATGAACACCCACACTTAGCTGAAGAACTATTGACAGTTAATAGCTTCTGGAGGAGGGAGAGTTGGTTTTCTTTAAGGGTGTGGCCCCTGCTAGGTTGATCAAGCATCAGTGCTACACAATAACTATGTGGGCAGCACAATTTGGTACCTCAGGGTTATAGAAGAGGTAGTATTTCTCTTGTTTTTTATGTTTCTAAATCTTTACATTTTATGCAATAAGTGTTGTATTTGCTGGTTTTCTGCTGCTGTAACAGAAAACTAGAGATTGGGTGATTTACTTACAAAGGGATTATTTCTTAATCTAAGAGCTGGAACATCTAAGAGGGCACAGTGCTTATGTTTAGTCTTTGTGTTCCATTCCCCATGGCAGAAAACAAGGGGACAAAGGGCAGTAACAACAGGGATCACAAAGTTAATCTTGCTTTTATAACAAATCACTCTGGCAATAACTAACTTACAACCATGCTAACCCCTCATGAGGGCTGAGTCCTCAAAATTCCAAACATTTTTAAAATACTATTATAGTTAAGATTAAACTTCAACTTGTGTTTTGGAGGGGACGCTCAAACCATGAAAATGTAAGTGTATCATTTTAAAATTGGAAAACTACAAAGATACAAATTCTAATGACATTACAATGTTATCTGCTCATTTGAAGTAATCTTTTAGTGTTTATTTTTAGAAAATATGACTCACTTCTAATGTCAGACTCCAGCCAGAAAGACGTTCAGGCCACAATACCTGCAAGAGCCCTATCCCTCTTGCATATGCTGACAGGCACCCTACTAAGAAACTGTGAACTTCTAGCTAATAGGGCTTCCAGGTGCCAGGATTTCTCATTTGGGTAACTGGTTCACAAAAGTGGGTACTGGTGGCCATACACATGCTCTGGTCTCCTGTCTCCTGCTAGGAAAACAGAAAGCAAAAGGCCCAAACTCCTGCCTCATGAGCCTGACTGTTGCAGAGTACCCACCAAGTTCTCTATCTCTAAACTCTCCTCAGAGCCCTGCCCCATACTGGTATCTATTTGTTCATGGTATTACTAGCCCTTCTAATAAACTTCTTACCCTCAACAATCCATCTGAATGTTCCTTTGAAACTCACATCTACTCCTTTCAACCCTTTTATTTCTTCATATAGAGCCATTTCTGTAAGGTTTTTTTTTTTTTTTTTGGTTTTTTTCGAGACAGGGTTTCTCTGCATTGTTTTGGAGGCTGTCCTGGAACTCACTAGGTAGACCAGGGTGGCCTCGAACTCACAGAGATCCGCCTGCCTCTGCCTCCCGAGTGCTGGGATTAAAGGCGTGCGCCACCACCGCCCGGCTGTAAGTTTTTTTTTTAATCAATGTTAATGGAGACTTCCATTGGTATAACTGCATTAATTCATGTATCATGCATGGCTGAAGAATATTAGTGTGAAAAGACATAAATATGTATAACACATTTCTCTTGTGCCTGACCACTATATATACGTGGTTAGAAATGGAAAAGGAATAAATTTTAACAAAGCAATGGAATTTGAATCTTAAGAGACTTAAAAAATGGTTCCTGTAAATCTTTTGCTAATGGAAATATTAAGTGATTTACTGTGTTTGAAGCAGATTCATTCCTTCCTATTAATGAATAAAGTTAATCATATATTCACTTCTCGGTAACCAAATTACAGGGGTTTAACCGAAAGAGAAGACCCCAAAAAGTATGAATCTAGGAGTTTGTACAAGATGATAGTCCAGCTGCCACCTTTTTCTGATAAATGGGAGCAAATATTCCTTGGGAGGAAAAACTGAACTGATGCCTGTGGGATATAAATATCCTTTCCAGGGGAACAGCAGCCTCACTGAGTTTTCAGTCCTGAGAATGCATCTAACCTTCTCGGTTTATATCCCTTTAAGTATAAACACTCCAAACTATCTAATCAATCATCTTTTAACTTCAAAGCTTGTCCTTTAACCCAGTTTCCATTTAGAAAGTGCTAGCAATGCAGAAACATGAAAATATTTACTTCTTACAGACACAGTACAACTAACCAAAATATCAGTACATGAAGCACTGATTACTGCCATTTACCTAAAATTGGGGTGTGTTCAGAATCTTTTTTGCTTAAAATCTGGGAATTCTTCAGAGGGATCCAAGAGTCTCTTTGCAGAATACAATGTGGGCAAGATTCTGGGTCCTCAGTCTCTGTTTTAAACATTGCTCTTCTGTTTATATATATATATTGGGCTCTCAAGCAGGTTTTTGTTACCTTTTTTAAAAATTTGTCTTTTGTTTTGAAGGTATGACTTGATAAAATGAAATTGATATCCACTGTAAACATACACACAATTTAGATAGCCTAAATAAAGATTGCAACATTATAGAAACAAGCAGACTCCACTCATATTCATACTCTTGTCAGTTATAGAAATAATAAATGTAATTTTGATGCCCATCACTCTGTTTCTTGGCTCCCCTTGTAGTGTAGATTATTGAATTACTGACATATATGTGAAACAGGAAAAATAAAAGACCCAGAGACCAATATTGGGTTTCAAACTTTAAGCTGAAGTTCAGAAAAGCAAACCAGCTGGCCACTAGCTCTCACGTCTAGCTCAGGCTGAAAGGGCTGTCCCATGAGCTCTCCTCACAGCATGGCTGGAGAATAAATGCTTCCTACTGAATACTGAAGACTCTGCTTCTATTTTGTATATCCCTCTAGTGCTGGGATTACAGGCATGTGATCTGTTTCTCTTTTAAACTGATTCAATCTCCCTGAGTGGCCTTGAACTCAAAGAGATGCCTCTGCCTCTTAATCCTGAGTCCTAGGATTAAAAGTGTTTACCACCATCTCCTAGCTTCTGACTGCTGGGATTAAAGGTGTGTGTCTGGCTTCTATGGCTTTCAGCTGACTTCCTTTTCTGAATCCTCAGGCAAGCTTTAATAAATCATAAGTATCACTACATATATGTGTGATATACGTGACTTATTTATTCAATACGTGTGAGTGCCAAACTGCCAGATACTAAGCTAAACGCCTGGCCCAACAAAATGTTTAGAAAAGTTTTGGTCAGGATAGAACAACACAAATGTAGTTTGCAGGCTTTAATCATATCACTATCTCTTGATGATGAGATTATCCTTCCATGACTAATCATTTGTCTTCAGAACAAAGAAATATGGTCAATCTTGGGTTATATATTGAGAACTTGTCCCAAAGGCAAAAAAACTGAAGAAAACAAGAAAGTCCAACAGAACTGCTCAAGAATAAACCACCACCATGAAAAAAAAATCAAACCTCACCCACCCACCTCCCCAAAACCCTGTGTTTGTGTATCCATTAATGAAGAATAAAGCCACTCTTTTTAGTCTACCACGGAAAGATGTCAGAGACTGAACAGAGCCCAAAATGCTCTGTAACGGTGCTCTGGCTGAATGAAACCCACAGGGGACAGGAGGGTGGCTCAGTGGTTAAGAGGACTTACTGCTCTTGTATAGGACCCACGTTGCTCGAAGCACTTACATGGCAAACCACAACCACACTCTTCTGATTTCCAAAGGCATCAGGCATGTCAGAGATGCATGTGCATAAATACAGGCAAAACATTCATACACACAAAAAATCTAAACAAACAAAATCTCCATAGGTCCATACTATACACTGGTCAAATTTAGTGAGCCTCAAACTTCCCCGAGCTGATTTCAGTATTCTGAAAGACTACGGGGAACTCACTAAAACTACTAATTTGAAATTCCATCTTCTACAATAATATCTGGAACAGGTATCTTATGCAAAAGATGTCATTCCTGAATTACCCCGTTTCTTCATAATTACCAAGATTTTAAAATTGAGGTTAAATTTCCTTTTTCCCCCTTTAAAAAAAATAACTTTTTCCTAACTTTGTCAACTTCCACAAGAACTGAAACACAGGGGTCCGGTCAAGTCCAGCATCAATTAGTACAGGCTCTCTAAGTTATCAAGGTAGCTTCCTAAAACTAAGCTTTTGGCGGGATGTAGTGTTTTTTAAAAGTTACCAAAACTTGGAGGACTAGAAGGGAGGGGTGGAGAAGAGAAGCAGGGCACGATCGCGGCCGTGAGCGCTCTCCTCAGGGAGTCTGGGCTCTTAGTATCTGAGGGTACCTGACTGCGGGCGGCCGGTCCACAGCCCCCTCCAGCCCGCCCGGCCTCGGCCGGGTCTCCGAAAAGCCAACGCCCTG
This sequence comes from Mesocricetus auratus, assembly GCF_017639785.1. Taxonomy (NCBI): domain Eukaryota; kingdom Metazoa; phylum Chordata; class Mammalia; order Rodentia; family Cricetidae; genus Mesocricetus; species Mesocricetus auratus. The sequence goes on from NW_024429196.1 coordinate 41,447,324, forward strand.
GCCAGCGTCCACAGCATCGTCCCTCAGCCGAGTGAGAGCGCTCCCGCTGCCTCCCTCCTAGACCTTAGGACCCTCCGCCCCCTCCATCCAGTTCCCTCAGCCACGCCCCCCCCCGGGTTCACCCCGTCCCACCGCTGTGCCGCGTCGCCGGCCTCCATCTCATTGCCCCTCGGCCCCGCCCTCCCTGGCTCCAGCCCCTAGGCTCCGCCCCCTGTAGTTCCTGCCCCCCTCAGCCCCACCCACTCTGGCTCCTGTCCTCTCAGCCCCGCCCCCTAGGCCTCATCCCTCTCCATCCACTCCCGCGCCTCGGCTCTCGCTTCCACCCCAGTCCCGCGAGACTTGCTCCTTTTTAACCAGGGCCCACAACTCCGGCCCTTAGTCTGGCAGATGCTTCAGGCCCAGTCTTCCCCGAAGCCTCAGAGCTCAATGGCCCACCCGCTAGGCTCCGCCCCTCTCCCACCCGCCCGCCCGCCCGCACTCTCCCACACCCCATAAAGCGGGACGAAGGGTTTTGTCTTCCACTTCCGCCTTCGTGTACTTGCGGCCTACGGAAAGCCGCCGGTGGCAGTGTTCTTGCTGGGCTCGAGGGTTTGTTTTCCCCCTTACAGTCTTTCCTCCCTTCAGACCCACCACCATCCGCCGACTTGAGTGACCTATTTACTGGCCTTCCAGCGGGAGCTTTGTGAGGTCGGAACCTTGCGCAGCCGGAACTAAGGTGTCGTACGGTGCTAGCAGCCGGAAGGCCACATAAATAGAGCAATACCAGTTCATTTCTGGCGGTCGATCGTTAGAGTTCCGGTGAGGGGATCGGCGACTAAAGTCTTCAGCTTCATTTCCTGATATGCACCGACCGAATTTTCGACCCCCAACTCCTCCGTACCCCGGGCCGGGGATAGGAGGCTGGGGTGGCGGAAGCAGCTTCCGGGGTGCCCTGGGAGGGGGGCCGCGGCCGCCCTCCCCGCGGGACGGGTACGGGAGTCCGCACCACACTCCGCCGTGCGGGCCCCGGGCTAGGCCGTACGGGAGCAGCCACTCTCCGCGGCACGGCGGCAGCTTCTCGGGGGCCCGCTTCGGGTCTCCGTCCCCGGGCGGCTACCCAGGCTCCTACTCCAGGTCCCCCGCGGGGTCCCAGCATCAGTTCGGCTACTCCCCAGGGCAGCAGCAGACCTACCCCCAGGTAAAGACAATAGTTAGCGTTTGCCGAGCTCTTCCTGTAATGGCAGGCGTGATACTAAAATTCCCTTTACGTGGATTGTTTAATCCTCTGTGAGGCAACATACTACGTTGACCCAGTTTTGCCTATGAGTGAACGGAAGCGTAAAGAAATTATTTAAGATTACCATACGTGGCAGAGCTATCGTTCTGTTCCACAGAAATTGTGCTCTTAACGAGTATACCGTATTTCTATACAATTTTTCTTAACCCTCCATTTCTTCTCTCACAACCCCAGAGGTTTTTTGTCAGTTATTTTCAGTAAATAATCCTGGACTCGTAGAGGGAGGACATGAATGATTCCCCACTATTTTATGGCTTCTCTAGATTATAGTCCACTGCCATTTCCTACAGATGTCCATCCCTTGGTTTTGCTTTCTTGCTCTTTTTTTATCGTTATAATTTTTTCCCAAGCTATATTGACTTCTACTTCAAGTTGTCTTGAAGGAAAAAATCGAGAAACAGGGATTGTGGAAATTTCCCTTCCTCGAAATGAGTGAAAACCCAGGGGAGGAAGTAGCTCTTTGGTTAACTACTTGAATCTACAGTGTTTTGCAAATTTGAATATTCTCACCCAACTGAATTTCTTAGAGATGGAGTTTTTTTAAGTATAGGAAATTTTCATGCATTATAAAAGTTTGAGACCTATAAGGTTAAAAAGTAAGTTTTCAAGAAAAATTGAGAACAATTAATTTGATCACTGCTTGTGCTGCAGGGTTATCACATTAGAAACTCAAGACAGGGCATCTTTTTAAAAAAAATGAAAAATACAATTACTTTTAGTAATTTTTATTTTTGTTTTGTTTTTTGAGACAGGGTTTCTCTATGTAACAGCCTTTGCTGTCCTGGAACTAGCTCTGTAGACCAGGCTGACCTCGAACTCACATGGATCATGCCTGCCTCTGCCTCTCAAGTGATGGGGTTATAGGTGTGGGCCACCATAGCCAACTGGCTTAGAGTAAACAAGAAATTTGCAATTGAATATGTTGGGCATCAATTTTCACCTTTTAGATGTTGATCCCCACTCATCTTCAGTTAGAGTCAAAAGTACCAATTATCTCTATTAGATGTTTTTTTAACTGATGATTTTTTTCCTAAAGGGTTCTCCAAGGACATCTACACCATTTGGATCAGGGCGTGGTAGAGAAAAAAGAATGTCTAATGAGTTGGAAAGTTATTTTAAGCCTTCAATGCTTGAAGACCCTTGGGCTGGCCTAGAACCAGTATCTGTAGTGGATATAAGCCAACAGTACAGCAATACGCAAACATTCACAGGCAAAAAAGGAAGATACTTTTCTTAACTTTTCTGAAATTCAACTGGAAGCTTCATGTGTCAGGAACATCTTGGACAGAACTTGTACTTGTATAAATGAGTTGAACCTAAAGATGATGACTTTGGAAGGTGATCATGATTAGCAGACCCTTGGGATATCTCTAACTTTGTCAAATGTTGTTGATGTTAGAGAAGACGATAGAATCATATGCAGTATTTAGGTAATATGGGAGTGTGTACCACATTCAGAAGACCAGTTTCCATATTTAGTATTTCTAAAGTAACAGACATTTGTTTTTTTCAGTGGTTTAAAAATAAAACATTTTTGTCTTCCTATTTAAATTGTGATTTTGTAGAATTGCTAAAAAAATGCTTCATAATCACTTAAAATTTGAGGGTAAATGTTTTGTAAACTATTTTTTAGTAAAATAGATAAGCTACTTTAGACAGTTCTCTATATTTATTAATAGAAATTATTCTACATTCATATTTTATCTAGTATTTTTGTTAAAATATTGAAACTTAATATCACTCAACATAATTTTTACACCTTTAACCAGAAAAGGCAAGGATAAATCATGTATGTGCAGGTCAGCGTCCTACCCAAATTTCTCTATATTTTGAGCATTGTAGATTTACTTCCTCTTGAAGTAAAAGAAGATGGTGAGTTGATTTCTTGTTGTGATAAAATGCCAGACAAAAACATTGAAGGGATTTTGGTTCATAGTTTCTAAGGTTTCAGTGAAAGGTTAGCTAATCTATTAATTTGGTCTTGAGTTGAGCAAGAATATGGCTGAGTATTTCTGACGCTGCTCACCCTTGACAATCAAGCAGCAGAAAGTGGGAAGGGGCTAGGGACAAGAGAAGCCTTTCTGGGGCATTTTTACCTTCTACATCCCAATAATACCATCATGTGAACCATTAAGGTATTAATCCACTGATAGGTAAATACCCTGATGATGTAATCACATCTCAGTGATTAGACAAGTGGGGAGACCCTTCATATCCATACTATAACAAATGACTAGCAATAATCTCAAGCCACTTCCAAGGCAGATATACGAAGCTAGTTAACTATGACCTAGACAGTAAGGCTTAATTATCTTGACTCATGGACACATTTCTAATCTGAAGGAGAGTTCTGTGAACTTTAGCTCATTTTGCCTTCCTGTAGTAGAAGGGAAGGAGGATAAAGTATTGAAGAATATTCCCCAGTTATTTAAAAATCAAGTCTTGAACAGTGCATTCTGTTGAAAAATTTATCAGCATTCTCCAAAAGAAAAATGAAATGGCCATTCCACCTAGTTGAACCATACATATTTATATTTGTTGATAAGGTCTTAAAATGGCAAGAAAAATAAAACACAGGAAGATTTTATATAAATAAAACCTCCATTGTAACCAGAACTTTGAAATTTTTCTGAGTTTTTGGCTAGATACTTCAGTTTTATCATGTAAAATGAGGACATTCATTGTACTTATGTTCACTTATCCCTGTATTCTGAGTCTTTAGAACAGTACCTTCAAACTAATAGGTACTACTACGTAAATGCTTAATACATATTTTGATTATAACTATTTTATTGCTCTGCCTGGTCCCGTGTATATAAGGGGTAACACAATAATATATGGTTATTTGAAAGAAAACATCCATTTTCAACATCATGGGTTTTTTCATGTGTCATATTCATGAAAATGAAAGCATTTTGTAAAATGCTTATTGAACTTCATAAATAAAAAATAACAGTTGAAAACAATTACTAAACAATCTCTTAGAAAGTATGTTGTTGGCAAAGATGAAAAATAGAGCCAGACACAATTTTACATGGTCATAATCCCAGCTGCTCCAGAGGATAGGCTGACTTGATTGTAAGTTTGAGGCCAGCCTGAGCAATTAGCAAGACCTAACAAAAATAATGAAGCTATGAAAGATTTTTGTTTTGTTTGTTTTTAGAGACAGGGTTTCTCTGTATTGCTTTGGAGGCTGTCGGACCCGGCCTCGATCCGCCTTCCTCTGCCTCCCGAGTGCTGGGATTAAAGGCGTGCACCACCACCACCGCCCTGCTAAAAGATTTTGTGTATTGTGTTTGTACCATATTTGGAAGGCATTCAAATACAGCTTAAAGAGTTCACATTTTGTGTTTCTGCTGGACTTTAAATGAAATATTTTTTTAAAAAATTTAAGCTCTGTTACCGACATCTACTTCCAGAGGTCTATCGAACGTTTCTGGCTTTTTAAGGAGAAAACTTTGTCCTCAGCCAAAGTGCATACACTATTAGTTATGTGTTCAGAATTGGGTTTTTGATGGGGTTTTGGTTTGTTTTTGCATTGCAATAGAGTCTGGCTATGTAACTCTGGCTTGCATGAACAGTTACACTTGCATATGGAAATGTTCAGAATTCAGATGTTTTGTCAAGTAAAGGAGATGGCAGTGGTTGTTTAATGACTTTGTCCTTTTTTTTTTCTTTTTGGTTCCCTTTTTTAAAAATTAGTTTTTGGGTGAATCACATGATTTTTTGTTTTTCGAGACAGGGTTTCTCTGTAGCTTTGGAGCCTGTCCTGGAACTAGCTCAAACTCACAGAGATCCACCTGTCTCTGCCTCCCAAGTGCTGGGATTAAAGGCGTGCGCCACCATTGCCCAGCACAGAATACGTATTTTACTTTGACAAAATACGTACAATTAGTAGAACCTGCACGTTAAAATAGGAGTAGCCAAGCATGGTGGCACATGCCTTTATTCCCAGAACTCTGGATGCAGAGGCAGGTGGATCTCTGAGTTAGAGGTTAGGTTGGTCTACATAAAGGCTTCATAGTAAGACCCTGTCTCCCAAAAACAAAACTCTATAGAAATAAGACTAAATTGTCCAAAATGTAGTCTAGAACTTAGTATATTTAAACAAAGAATCGGATGTCTTTATTCTGCTCTAATGCACTAAAAACATAATCAGTTATAAAATTTCTGTTCTTTATAAATATAATCTTCAAGAAATCTGAGATTTAAACTCCCGAAAGTAAAATGACTTTTAAGTATAAGGATTATGGACTGCTTTGTAAGACCTTTTGGATTACTCTCAAGGGATTGCAGATATGATTTGAACAACTAGATCTTCATTGGAAGTGGTTTCAGTTCTGTGCTTTTAAGAAAAGTCAAGGTAATTGAAGAAGGATGTGTGGTAAACGCCTATAATCTCAGCCTGTACACTATTAATCCCAGCCTATGATCGAGGTATATCACATTGCAATAGGCAGAGATAAGAGAATTAGGAGTGTAAGGCCATCCTCATCAACATTGTGACTTTGAGGTCACCATAGGCTATGAGACTGTCTCCAAAACAAATTTATAATAATCTAATGGTAAGTCAGCTTTGGTCTTTTAGAGTATAATTAGGAGTTCAAGGATTTTTTTATATAAAAATACTTAATTTTATGTGTTTGTGTTTGGATAAATGTGTGTACACTGTTTGCTTGCAGGAGTCCCTGGGAGTTAGAAAAGACATTATATTCCTAGAACAAGTTTCAGAAGGTTGTGAAGTACCATGTAGGTGCTGGGAAGCAAAACTGGGGGATCTGCAAGTACAACAGGCATGCTTAGCCCCGGAGCCATCTTTCCAGCCCCCTTTCCAGCTCTTTCCTTATGCATATAGAGAATGAGTTTTTAAACATGTCTTTAAAATAGTAGTAAAACTGATGCCTTTAATATTTTTGTCAAAATTAATATATTTGCTTTTAATTTTCAAATTTTAACTTATTTTAATTTTTTGGTTTTATCACTTGGAGAATTATTGAAGCTACTGGAAATAGATTGTTTTAGACACTAAAAATATGAATAAATGTAACATTTTGCTTTCTCTTTGAGGCAATCTCATATAGTCCAGAGTAACTTTGAACATACTTTGTAGCAGAATGATATTGAATTCCTCCTGATGCTCCTGCTTCCACCTCCTAAGTGCCAGGATTGTGGGCATGTGTAGCTATGCCTGCATGATTATAGTGTATGTGAAGAAGCAGATAGGGTGTCAGGGTCAAACCTGGAGTCATACTCCCTTACATTGAGATTAAATTACATGGGGAAGGAAGGGAAATGCAAGTTTAGAATAAATAATACAACTTTCTACCTGTTAAAGTAAATGTTAAATCTCTGTGATATCTAGATTCCGTTTAGATAACTTTATAGTAAAGTAAATCATCTTAAAATAGTAGTGTTAAATGACTAATTTTTAAAGTGATGAAAAAAATTTTTGAGACAGGGTCTCATTATATATCTCTGGCTATCCTGGAACTTATTGAGTAGACCAGGCTGGCCTCAGACTCAGAGATTTGCCTGTTTATATCTCCAAAGTGTTGGAATTAAAAGCCATATACTTTTTCGAAATTACTAAGTGTGGGGCCAAATTTTTAGTGATCCCAAATCAGCTGAGGAAGAAGGGAAGGAAATACAGTAAACTCAACCCAAGAAAAGGATGAAAAAGTAAATCTTAAAATGCCAGCAGTAAACTGGGCATGGAGACCCAAGCTCATAGGCAGACTCATAGGCAGGCCAATCTCTAAATTAAAAGACTGCCTGATCTACATAGAAGGTTCTAGGCCAGCCAGAGATACATGGTCCATTTATTTTCAGTTACAAAAATAAATCTTAAGTAGTTTTGCCTTTACAAAAGATCATAAACTAATATTAGTACAATATAATATATTGCTCCTGTCGGGGGAGGAATACATCTAAAGTAGGTTTTTTTTTTTTTTTTTTTAAAGAATCAGGAATGGCCGGGGCGTTGGTGGCGCACACCTTTAATCCCAGCACTTGGGAGGCAGAGGCAGGCGGATCTCTGTGAGTTCGAGACCAGCCTGGACTACCAAGCGAGTTCCAGGACAGCCTCCAAAGCCAGAGAGAAACCCTGTCTCGAAAAAACCAAAAAGAAAAAAAAAAAAAAAGAATCAGGAATGAAGATATGGGTCAGTTGATAGAGGCTGGCCTAGGAAGCACAAAGCCTTAAATCTGATCCCCAGCACATCATAATACCTTGCATGAAGGTCTACCTCTTTAATCCCAATGCCTAGGAAATGGGAGACAGAATAATTAGAAGATCAGGGTCCTTGGCTTCACAACTTGAACTCAGCATAGGTTTCATAAGACCCCATTTCATAAATTAGGCAATGCGTTCAATAGTGCACATAACATTCAGGCAAAACAAAATATTTCTAAGTAACAAATACGAAATTAAAGCTGCAATGCATTATATCGCATCAAACTTGATACAATTTTAAAAGCCTCATATAGATGCTTGTGACAATATAGATTTAAAATAACTTACTGAACATTTGGTTTATATAGTAACCTTGAAGATGCTTGGTACCATAGACCCCAACAAATGTAGTGATTATGGGATGGGCTTGTAACTACAATTTATGTCATTCACACTTTTCTAGCCACAAAATATTTGCAATTTCAGCAAAATATTTTTCTAATATTTAAATTCACGTGTAAATAATTTTGAAGTGAAGTGTGTTATTGCAATATTTGTATACTGTGTGTACTGATTGGATGAAGGCAACTGGCAAATCCATCACTTAGAACATTTATTATTTTTTTGTTTTTATTAGTACTTATTTTGAACATGCATTTATTAAAAGCCCTATGTGCTTTTATAGAACATAGAAGTCACTCTTGCTGTTCAGCTGCATCCCTTTTCCTGTTAGCTATCATTACCCCACCTGTCTCCTGTCATCCTTCTCAGTCGTGATTGCACTTGTGGCTCTTGCTGTCCAGCTGTATCTCTGTTCCTGTCAGCTGTCATCACCCCGCTTACCTCCTACTCATCCTTTTCAGCCATGATTGCTCTTAAAATTCAACATCTCAATGAGAACACAGTATTTGTGTTTTCCTTACTTATTTCATTATGTAATGTTATTCAAAAGGCTGGGTGGTGATGGGGTACACCTTTAATCTGAGCACTTGGGAGGCAGAGACAGGTAAGTTTGAGGCCAGCCTGCTCTACATAGTTCTAGGACAGCTAGAGCCACATAGTGAGACCCTGTCTGAAAAAAAACAAAAAAACCAACAAGGCTTATCTATATTACTGCAAATGACAGAATTTCATGGTTTTTATGACTTGTTAGTGTGTATGTATCACATTTTCTTTAGCCATTCGTCATTTAGTAGAAACCTACACCAGTTTCATATTTTTACTATTTCTAGTGAGTTGCTGTATGTGTGGATAAATGGGTTCTAAACTTGAAAAAAATTATTTTGGGGGCATACACATGCCATGGTGCAAATGTAGAGGTCAGAAGACAATTCATGGGACTTGGTTCTCCTTCCATGTGGGTTCCAGGGGTCCCCTTGGGTCATCTGTCTTGGAGGCAGCCATCTTTACCTGCTCAGCCACCTCACTGGCCCTGTTAAATCTGGAGTTTAATTGTGAAAGCAAACGACCTAGACTAGCCAGTTCAATAGAACATGAACCTATAAAAGTCTAGCAGAGACTATGACGGGCTGAGAGCTGGCTCAGCAGTTAGGAGCACTAGCTGATCTTGCAGAAGATGAGGATTTTGTTCCGAGCACCTATATGGCAACCCCATGACTGTCTAACTTTAGGATTATAGTTCTCAACCTTCCTAATGCTGAGACCCTTTAGCACAGTTCCTCATGTTGTGGCCACCTCATGAAATTATTTCTTTGCTACTTCATAAATGTAATTTTGCTACTGTTTCCTCTTTTTTGTTTTTGTTTTTTTGTTTTGTTTTGTTTTTTTCAAGACAGGGTTTTACTGTATAGCTCTGGCTGTCCTAGAACTCACTCTGTAGAACAGGCTAGTCTTGAACTCACAGAGATCTGCCTGCTTCTGCCTCTCCAAGTGCTGGAACTAAAGGTATGAGCCACCACTTTCCTGTTTGCTAGTATTATGAATCATAATGTAAATTATTTGATGCGTAGGATACCTGATATGAAAGGTTCATTGGAACCCCAAAGGGGTCACGACCCACAGATTGAGAAACAATGCTCTGGATATTCATAGCTGTTGCTTGAATGAACTCATCACAAGTATGGGAACCAGCATAAGATCAAGAGTTAAAAATTCCAATATCCACAGTGTGGCTCACAACCAGGTGTTACTCCAACTACATGGCAGCTGAAGCCCTCTGTTGGCCTCCACCACCTTCAAGCACATTACATACATGCAGGCAGAACCCCATGCACTTAAAATCCCAGCTGGCTGGGGAGGGGCTCTGATGCTTCACCATTAGCTGAGGGACTAATGACTGCTGAGGGATTGAAAATTTAAGATAGTGAAATTATAGATAACAATAGTGGAGGATACATGTTCATTAACTATGTGTTAGTATTCATAGAATGTTAAAAGTACAAAACATTGAAAAGTCACTTTTCTTTGAGGGGGAGAGTTTGGTAGGCTGCTCACGCCTCAAGGCAAGACTTCACATAAATGTGTATAACTGAACTTGGTGAGTTTAAGAATTTCTAAAAACTTTTAAAGAGACATGGAAGTGAGATGAGAGATGTTGGGTGAACTGAAGGGAGCTAGTAGGCGATATATAGATATCACTAAGTGACATTATGTAACATATATGAGATTGTCGAAAATAAATTTTTCTCTTTTAATCTACTTTATGATACTGTTTAACGAAAAAGGAGAGAAAATGTGGTTGACCTTCAGATTGGTGTTGGCTTTTAAGATAAAACACCAAAGCCTGATTCATAAAAATTGGAAGTTGAACCTCACAAAAATAGATATTCTGTTCATAGGGATAGTAAAACATGGCTTTAATCCCAATTCTTGGAAGACAGAGACTGGAGGATAATCTTCGTGAGTTTAAGGCCAGTCTGGTCTATATACCAAGTTCCAGAAATAGAAGCTGTCTCAACCCTTCCCAAATAAAAAAGGAAACAAGAAGACATGAACTGGGAGAAAACACTTTCAAAACAACAATTATATATACCATTATATACCTGTTACAATGCCAAAAACAAAACAAATGCTGGCCAGTTTGTGGTGGTGCAGTGCAAGGTGAAGCCAGAAGAGGTCACTGGATCCATTGGAACTAGAGTTGTGAGTCACCAAGTGGGTACTGGGAATTTTCCCCTGCCTGAAAGAGCAGCTAGTGCTCTCAATTGCTGAGTCATCTCTCCAGCCACCTTTGCTATTTTTTATTATAGAAATTTGTGTTTCAAATGAATTAAACACTTTAGAAATGTGGGTCAGCAGGATGGCTCAGTGGATGAAGCACTTACCGCCAACCCTGCAGATCTGAGTTCCACCCCTAGAACCTACATGCCAGGAGAGGATTGACTCTGGCAAGTAATCCTCTGAACTCCACAGGTGCACTGTGGCATGTGTGGGCACTCACATACAAATGCTAAATAAATGGGAAATGTAAGAAATGTAATCTTGTGAATAGCTCTTGTAACCCCAATCCAATTCACATTACATAATTCTAAAGAATTTTATATGCATATTTTCATACTCTGGAAATTTGTATACTAGTCAGAATTCCTTCAGGTTTTAAGATTCAGAAAATCCAACTTAGTTTTCCTTATACATCAAATACCACTTTAAGACAAGGGCCTGGCTAATTAGAGGAGCTCACATGATGCTGTCAGCTCCTCATTCCTCTTGGTGGTGGTTCTGTGTTCTGATGCATTGTTCTTGTTTTCTAATAGACTCTTCCCTCCGGAAGACAGTAAGACTGATTAAAACTTCCCTCAGAAACCGAATGGAGAGAGTCCATGTTGCTTAGCAGTTTTGCAAGGGTCTTTGAATTGCTTCTTGCTGCCTCTGGGTCACATATGCATTCCCTAATCTGTAACTGTCAAAATGTGGTACTGCTCAGTGGGTCAAACCTAGGTCCTGTGGCCTCCATGGTGGCAGAAGTGAAGGCTGCACTAGTCTGCATCTCAGAGACTTAAGTATAATGAGCCATGTAGTTTCCCAGTAGAAAGCTGAGGAGAAATAGTGCTGCAGAAGAAAAGTCATTTCATAGGCATCTTTTTATATACACTTTCTACTTTGTAACATTTGCAGAGAAGTTGCAGAGATAGCACAGAGTCAGTTGTCAAATGCAAGGGTTCTAAACACATCAAACTATAGACGATTGGATTTATTGATGGCTCACTGGGTAAACATGCTTACTGCACAAACCTGACAACCTGAGTTTGATCCCCAGAACCACTTCTACAAACTTTATCTACAAAAATCCTCTAACCATGGCATCCGTGCTGTGACCATAGTTCTCATTTTCTCCTCTCTTCCTCTCCCCCTTCCCCTGTCTCACACATAATTATTTTCTGTCCCATGATCCAGTCTAAACTGCTTTAAGAGTCATGCCTATTAAGATATCTTAGGGATGGAATGAAAAAAATAATAAAAAAAAGATACCTTAGGAAAACAAATTCAAACTGAAGTCCAAAAACCTCTGTATGATTTGTTTTTCCTTTTCAGGTCTAAATACGCAGCTCACCATGGCTCATTATTAATTATTATATATCTAATTAACTCCACCAACATCAGTTTCTAGTGTTAGAAAGAGAAGAATAATTAAATTTGAAAAGAAAAAAAACTTCCATTAAGATAGTAGGAGAAAAATGAAAACATAATACTCACTGGTCAAACTGCATACTTGTACTTGCCCATATTGACAGGGTATGGTGGGAAAGTTAATTTTCTTTTTCTTATTTTTTTTTTTTCTTTTTGGTCTTGGCTGTTCAAGACAGGGTTTCTCTGTGTAGCTCTGGCTGTCCTGGAACTCACTCTATAGAGTAGGCTGGCCTTGAACTTCCAGAGATCCAGCTGCCTCTGCTTCCCTGGATGCTGGGATTAAAGGTATGTGCCACCACCACCCAGCAGGAAAGTGAATTTTCTGATCAGCTAGTCTGGTTCTGTCAGAGAGAGCTCCCTTTGTCTATTATGTTTGTCACAGGGCTAGATCTGAGATGGGATTTTTATTATTGCTTTACTTGTAGGTGATTGAATCTTTGGCAGCCGACATCTTGGTCTTACAAAGAAAGTATACTGGATTTCTTTGATTAATTGTTGTGCAATTTTATTATGGTGTTAATGTAATTCAATATCCAGGGACTAGTTTCCCATGTAGTGCTTCTCTCTTAACATATACATACACAGGTTGGATTGGTATTTGCTTATTAAATAATGAAGCTGGCATGCCAGGTACAGTTCTTAATGCTGAACACAAAACAAAACGCCTCGCTGCTTGTAGAATTTTGACTGAGGTGGACTTCCAGAACTGTGAGAAAATAATCTGCTGTTAAGCCATTCGAATTATGTTACTTCTATCTACCAACCCTAGCAACAAATACAAAAAAAAATGCATGTTTTAGAATTGATGAACTACTGTATCACAGTATTTGGGAAACTTTAGGATACAGGAGGTTAGTGGTTGTGAGGAGAAATTGGCACCTTTAAGCATTTCTCCAGCAATCATCAAATAAATGCAGGCTCAAAAACATTATTTGGGCGTTCTGAATCTAAGCAGGGTTTTAGCCTGGTCAGGAGGATACAGGGAAGCAAGATGTAACAAGCAACTACAAGTCCTGGGGAAGTGGAGGCATTAATCATGAAAAAGCAATGGAGTCTGAATGGTTCCAAAATCGTCAGGGCAGAGTGAAACCTGACTTCCAGAAATTCCAGCCTGTCACCAATATTCCGGGTACAAGGACATATGCTGGTAAATAGCAGATTTATTCATTGGAAACATTGGAAAGGGGATGAAATAAGGATCTAATGATCCGATCCCCTGGTCTTTCTGCATACTGACATGAGCTTTTGGGTTAAACAAGAAAGAGAAAGAGAGCAAGGCATGTATATAGTTATAGAAGTATGGTTTAGGTGTGGTATCCTTGATCTATTTCAGCTCCAGTCTGCAAGATGGGAGAAAGAAGCCTGTATTGCTTAAAGGGACAGAGTTGTTCTCTAGACATCATGGATTCTCATGGGAAATTTCCTCATCTGGGGTAGGGAGATCCTCTGTCCTGCTACCTTAGGTCCAAGAGGAGTCAACGCTTTTCAAGGAAACACACAACACATCACAGCTTCTCATGCTTATTTCTAGAGTATTAAAGGGAATTGTGCTACAAATGTAGGAGGAAATTTTTCAGACTAAATATGTTGAAATTGAGATTAATGTTGATGTAAAGCCTGTATGATGGGCATGAAAGACATGAGAGTTCTAACCTCTGTTTACAAATGCCAAAGAAGATATATTCCAGAAGACATACACTGATAACACATTAAAGCTAAGGTTTGAAAGACTATCTACTTGGTGATTAAGCAGGACCTGCACAGGTTTGCACTAGGTCCTTTGTACATGTAGTATGGCTTCCAGCTTAGTGTTTTTATGGGATTCCTGACTGTGCAAACAAGTGGATCTCTGATTCATGTGCCTTCTCTTAGGCTCTTTTCCTTCTGTTGCCTTTATCTTGTCCAACTTTGGTGTGATAGTTTTCGTTATATCTTATATTTTATTTTGTTATATTTTATTAATATCTTTTAGAGACCTGTTCTTTTCTAGTGAGAGGCAGAAAGGAGTTGGATCCAGATGGAAACTGGGGTGGGAAGGAGGTGAAAGGAAGGGAAACTATTATCAGAATATATAATGTAAGAAAACAGTAGTTTCAATAAAAATAAAAAATCTTAAAAGTAAAGCAAGTTAAAAAGATAGTATTTTGTTTTATGGGTATAGGTGTTAAGCCTGCATACATGTCTGTGCATTGTTTGTGCCTGATGCCCTTGAAGGCCAGAATTTCTCAGATTCCCTGGAACCAGAGCTACATACAGATGGTTGTGAGCCACTGTGTGGGTGGGGTCAAACCTGACTCCTGGATGAGCAGTCAGTGCACTTAAATGATACACTCTTTAGACAACCCCCTAATAAAGTTTTGAAAAGACTACATAAAAGGTGACTGAATGAGGAAAAAAAGAAATAGAGGGAAATGATGGTGAGCCTCTGAGTGTGTTGGGAAGAATAAACAAAAAAAATGGCTCTGTCACGAAGTGACTGCAGCAGGTAGTGAGCGTTCTGAAAGAATTGTCACTTGAGAAGGCCAAAGGCACATGGTATCCTTATGGAAGATTTGGTCAAAGCAGAAGCCAAGGAACCAAATACTTCAAGAAAAGAGCTGATTGCCTCATATCCAAGCAACACTTGCACACACCAAGGTAAAAACAATTTTCTTAGATTATGCAGAAAAATCTTTATCATCCAGTATCACCATGGAGTCTGATATTTTTGTGAGCAATCATTTGCAAAAAAATAAATAAATAAAATAAATGTAAAGTCCTGGGACAGGAGATGGCACAGCAGTTAAGAGCAGTTTGATCCCCAGCATCCACATGGCACTTAACAACCAACTCTTAACTTCAGTCTCAGGAGATAACGTGCCCTCTTCTGGCCTCAGTGAGCACCATGCACATACACATGCATGCAGACAAAACACACACATTAAAAAAAAATACTTTAAAACTCTGGAATGCTGATGCATTGTAATTAGGTATCTTTTGTCGTGTATACTGCTTAGCATTCTGTGAATGTGTTAATTAGAAGGCCTATTCTCACTTTGGAATTTCCTGCAAACGTCTGTTTCCACTCTGTATTTCCTCTTCTCATAGCCTGTTAGATGGAAAGTGGGTTATTGGGGTCCAGTATCCACTTACTATCCATTTGTACCTCACTCCAGTTTAATTTTTGCTGTGAACTATAGACTGGAGCATCCCTTAGAATGTTAGGCCTGCTTCCTCTTCAGGTGAGGATAGTGGTTTTTAGCCTGCTCATTTTTTTTGCTTGCATTTGTTTTTAATGCCTCATAGCTCTTAGTTTTTTGAGTCTTAATTTAATGGTAGCTTTAATAACTATTATGGGTAACCTTTCAGGATTCCATTAGCTCAAGTTATGGCAATAACATTCCTGCTTTCATCATTGCTTTGATAATATGAAAATAGCTTCTTTCTGGATAATTCTTGCCCTAGAGGGCTTGTTCATCTGCTAGAATTGCTACTATGCTAAAGATGAAGCCAATACAAAGAGAACTGCAGCAAAATAACTACAAGGTAGTGGACCTGATGTCCAGTGGGACACATCTGAAGCCTGATCTTCTCTAGCTATAGAAGAAAAAAAATTCTCTCTTGCATATGCAACTTAGTTACATTTTCTGGTGTTTGCAAACCCTATGTGGTGACGTAATACAGGATTTGGTTAAAGTGAGGTAGCAAACTCAAATATATGGAGTTGGAAGAATGAAGGTGGAGAGTCAGGTTTAACTCCTACTATCCCAGGAATGAGTGATCTTTGCAGTTGGCCGCATTATGACCTTACATATTAAGCTTTTATCCTTTATCCTTGTTCCTATAAAAGGGCAGTCAGTATTAAGGAAAATGAAAGAGAAAATCCAAATGATGGAATGAATATAGACTATTTCTTAAGGTCCAGTTGAAGGCAGCCTGGCTTGAAGCAGAAGTCCTTTCTGGCTGTTACCTACACTCCAAGTGGACAGTTTCAGTTTTTGATAAGCTGGATTATCCAGCTGATGAGAACAGCATCACTCAGTTGGTAAAGTGCTTGACTAGTACACAGAAAACAAAACAACAAACTCCCTGTACTCAGGAAGTAGAGGCAAAACAATAAAAAGTTCAAGGTAATCCTCAACCACATCATGAGTTCAAGGCCAGCCTGGGCTACAAGAGTGCCCCCCCCATCCCACTCCCAAAAAAAGCAAAAGACAAAATGAAAACAAAACAAGAACAGCTAAATTATACTCCAAGTGGGAAACATGGGTGATACGGCTGTGGAGGTAAAGTTACATCAATCTTCTCAAAATTTAAAGTATTATGAATAATTTGTTTTTAACCAAGACTTGTTTCTCATTGCCTCAAGGCCAGATAAGAGGAACTAATAGGTCATAAAAATGAAACATGAATGAAGACTGTATTGTACTATCATTCTGTTCTGATACACTACGCAGAAAAGCTCAACAGCAGTTCAGATTCTGTCCTTCAAACAACCAGCTCACTTGAGTTTTTTCAAAACTCTGCATTTTGTGATCTTTATTTCCAACACACATTTAAGACTTTGGTTTCCAAAGATCTGCAAAGGCTGCGCCAGACTCTTGCGTCAGGTTTACAGGAACACAAAACAAGACTGGACATTTGTTTAATCTCTAAGAATGAAAAACTAGTAGAATTTTCAGCCTGCATTGGAAAGACTTGCTTCAGATTCTGACATTTTCGCAGATACCTTCTGAAACAGACATTTTTACCTGTGTCTGTTTAACCCAGCTACAGCCTTGGCTCTCTTGCTATGAATATTACAAAGCAAACTAACCTTACGATTGGAAATTAGAAGTGCCGTTTGTTCCAGAGGAGTGACTGAGAAGAACCAAGCCCTTCTGCTGGTAAATCAGCTTGTGATGGTGCTCATCTCAGGTAGAAAAAGATGCAAACAGCACCAGACAGCCAATCTATCAAAAAAGGTTCTAAGACTGGAATATTTATACAGTTTCTTCCCAGCAAATACAAAAATTGCTAGCTAGTTCTCCTAATAGAGAGCAAGGAAAACAAATATGGAAAGTTGAAGGTAAAAAGTAGTGTTGAAACTACAAAGAATACATGGACTACATTCACTATAGCATTCTTCATTAGCTTTTTTCCCCCAGAATAAGATAGAACTTAAGTATTTCAAAACTCTATACTCCAAAGAAAGCATCAGTAACAAAATACAATAATGAAAATCATGTTTTAATGAAAAAAATTATCAACAAGGAAGAATCAAGTTACTTCACTTTAATATCCAATTCCTTTTGTAAAAATGTTTATTATGCATACAGTGTTCTCCCAGAAGAGGGAACCAGATCTCATTATAGATGGTTGTGAGCCACCATGTGGTTGCTAGGAATTGCACTCAGGACCTCTGGAAAAGCAGCAAGTGCTCTTAACCTCTGAGCCATCTCTCCAGCCCCTCCAATTCCTTTCTCAAAAGCAATAAAAACATCACTTTACACCAGAAACTATAATTTACTTAATCCCCAGAATAAACTAAAGGTATTATATTCATTTTCCTAATGAAAAATATTTAAAAAACAAGGAATTTCAATAAACTGCCTAAGGCAGATGAAAAATGGCTAAGCCAGTATTTAATAATGGCTTAATCTATACTAATTATAGCACAACTAGTTTCCAGTTTTTAAACCTCTTCCTTAAGCAATGTGTAAAACCTCCCTGTCCCATGCAGATCAAAGACATTCTATATGATAGGCAAATGGTCTGCTTGAGGTATACTTTCTATTTCTTATGCTACTTTGTATTCTCAATATTTTCCCACACAAGAGTATGTGACATGTGATGGTTACTACTCCCAACTGTCTCAATTTTATGAAGTCTAGAATCACGTGGGGAATGGGCTTCTAGGCATGCCTACAGGGCAGTATCCTGCTTAGGTTTATTGAGATGGGAGACTTGCCTCCTTGGATGGTACCATTTCCTGTGCAGGAATCCTCAACGATATAAAAAATGGGAAAGTGACCCAGACATAAGCATTCATTGCTCTCTTAGTATGGATGAGATATGACCAGCTCTTTTGAGCACCTGCTGCCTTAACTTCTTAGCCATGATGAACTGCACCTTAAACTGTAAGCCCAAATGAGTCTTTCAGTTGTCCTTGCCAACTGATTACTTTATCAGCAATTGTAACTATGACACATTTGTATTTCTCACTTTTTAAATTTAATATTACATGCTCTTCAAGAATGTTCAGTCAGAATGCAGTTTTCTTCCTTAGTGTCTTAGTTTTTGCCCTACTAAAGTAGGTAATTCATTTTTTTCCCATTGTGAACAGTAAATTATACTGTGAATTTAAAACCTAGAGAGCAAATGTTTAAAATTAATTTGTGTGGGCACATATGCCACAGTACATGTCAAAGGACAGCATGTATATGTTGACACTCCCTCCTCCATGTGGTTCCAGAGATGGAACTCAAGTTATCAGGCATCCTGGCAAGTGTTTTGATGCACTGAGCCACCTACTAGTCAAATGATCTCAGCATTCATGGTTCTACGTTCTTTAGCATGTCTCTCAAAACTTGTTAAAATCTATAACGCTATAGTTCAGACTCTCTGACCTTTATGTCTTAGTCATGTCCAGCATTAAACACCTTTCTTTCCTCCCTCTTCATGTGTAACAAACTTTCACAAAGTGTTGGTCATGTGAATAGCAATGGCCTTTCTTGATCTAAAAGGGAAGTTGTCTTATATTCCACCCCAATATAGCTGTAGAATTGTTCTGGAAATAGCTAAAGCTATACAAGAACAAAAATGTCCTTTTAAAAATGGTTCTAAAGATCATGAATTTTACAAGTAGGTGGTGAAAGTAAAATGAAAGTGAATATTTTATTTTTCATATAGGATCATCTCAGGCATCTTTTTTTTAATCCCGTGTGTCATTCACTCAAGAAAAAGATGTAGGTTGATAACTTATCTCAGTGACAGCATTTCATCAGCATACATGAGACCAAGTTCAGCTCCCAGCACCACCACCACAACAAACAACAAAAACACATTTCAAAAAGGAAAATATGTGGATAGAAAAATCTGTTAAAACTTTAAATTAGAAATGAATAAAAGGTACCAAAATACAACGAAAACCATCTGAGAAAAAGATTAAGACAAAGGGGGTAGAGAGACAGCTCAGCAGTTCTGAGCTTTTCTAGGATCTGAGTTTTGTTCACAACACCGTATGATTCTAGCTCCAAGGGAACCTATACTCTTTTATACACTTGCATTCACATGCACATACTCACACATGGATATACAGAATTAAAAAATAAAAATATATTTTAAAGCAGCAATCATAATTGTCAGACAAAAAGGTGGAGTGGCAAGGTATGATGGCACACACAAATAATCCCAGCACATGAGAGGCAGAAACAGAAAGATCAGTGAGTCTAGACCGTTCCTGCCCATACAGACCTAGTATCGAAACAACTTGGCAGACAGCACAAGCGAAGCAGAAAACCAGTCATTGTAGCATGCTAATAGCATGAATCTAGAATTCTTGTTAAAATGTAAATAAATACCATTAACGTTTATGTGCTGGATAATGTATATATGAGTAATATATAAAACAAATGAAAACCAAGAATACAGGGCATCTTGCCAGTGTTTTAGAAAATAACAGATGAAAATATGATTTTAAGCAATCAGGTTAAATCAAAGAAATAATCAGATTCCTAATTTGAAAATGCCCTTTCAAAATTTGAAAAATGTTATCAACTAACAGCAGGAAAAAAATGAAATTAAAATACCAAAATCAAATAGTTAATAAATTAGAAAATAAACTACATATAAATAGTGAGAATAGAAGTAAATTGGGAAGAAAAATCAAGAAAAACAAAATGCTGGGTAAAATGACTAAGTGAGGGTCACTAGAACTCACAAGTTCAAGATCAGCCTGGGCAACACAACTTGCAGAGTCCATGTCACAAGAACAAGAAAGACTACATCTGTTATCCCCCCCAAAAGAAGAAATTAGCAGTATGTCTAAAAAGCAGATACTATGCATCATAACTGTTCAAACATTACAGAGTATATAAATGTTAAGAAAATGAAATTTTTCCAAGATTTATGTTAGAAACAGGCCTCAACCAGATAGAGAATATAAATGGAAAGAGGAAAACTAAAAGAATTACCTTCAAGGAAAGAGCCAGGATTATCAAGTTAGAAATAAAATATCTTTACCTTATTTAGTCAACAGTTAATTCTTGGGACACATTCTAAATAAGACAGCATTACAGCTTATTTTGTTAATGTGTCACTACATGTTGATTAATGCCTGCCTGAGTAAACACAGGTACATAATCTTAAATACCTAGTCAATAGTATATAGTAGTATTAAATTTTTAAATAGATGGCTTAATATTAGATCCTATTAACTGGTGTCCATCATCAGGACAGGGTGGTCTCTTAAAGGAGAAAACCCATATAAATATCACTGTTAAAAAATTGAACCTGATCCTAATAAACATGCCTAATCTATTTGTTTATGCATAAAGACCAAAACCCT
Source organism: Mesocricetus auratus (assembly GCF_017639785.1). Classification (NCBI taxonomy): domain Eukaryota; kingdom Metazoa; phylum Chordata; class Mammalia; order Rodentia; family Cricetidae; genus Mesocricetus; species Mesocricetus auratus. The sequence continues at coordinate 41,467,886 of NW_024429196.1, forward strand.
AATAAAAGCTAAAGACCTTCATAAAATCAGAAAGGATAAAGCAGTCAACTCAAAGCTTATTAAAAATAATAGCTAAGCATATGGCCATATTTTTATTTTTAAGTGATTTAACTTTTCCTCACTAAAACAAAACTTTATAGACAAACCAGACTGCCAATAAAGTTCATTAGTATTTAAAGAAACACAATTTTAAAAGATAATCACCTGACAAACCAAAGAGCCCTCTCTGCTCTACTCCTAAAGACAACTATATGAAAGTGGAAAGTACTAAGTGTGTCTCAGGTGCTAAGCTTTGTCCAACAACAACCATCCTCTCCGCCTCCCCACAAAAAACATGGCACACTAAATCACAAGTCTTTTCTAGAGTGTTTTGAATATATATAAAAAAAGAAAAGCCTTTAAAGAATAGCCTGAAGTTCTTGTGGAAGTTTATTTAGGGACTATCAAATACAATCTTTCTTTTTCCCTTTCAGTAACAAATGGCTTATACATTAGATTTAACTATGAGACAATATAAAACTCTTGCAAAAGAATACCTATACAACAAACCAATGTGGAGGACTGAGGATGATTCATTTTAATAAAATCAGAACTAGAAAATTCTGATGAGTCAAGAACTACAGTCTGTCCTTTGACTATGCTGAAAATTTTGTTTCTTTACATCTTCAGGTAATCATGCAATAGCTTATTAGTAACTTCTAATAAATAATTCAAGAAAATCATCTGGAGAAGCTCTTTGGTAAATGGCAGGCTTATAAAATGATTTGAATTAATAGAACCATTACAAGATTTACTTGCAAATTGTTTTTAAGACTGATACTAACGCTGCTATGCAAATAGGAGATAACATTTTTAATGATTTGGTCTCAGAATTAATGCATGCAGTCTGTAGAAAATACCCAGGAGCCTTCTAATAACTGCAAGCATGAAATGCATCTGCTAGCAACTTCTAATTTTCTAAATTAGAAAATGGGGCTTTTGTTTCTGGGTTTTGTGTGTGTGTGGGTGTGTGTGTGGGGTTTTTTTTTTGTTTTGTTTTGTTTTGTTTTGAGAATAGTATCTCTGTACCTCTGGCTGGCCTCCAACTCAGTAAGACCAGCCTCAAGTTTTTTGCCTCTGCTTCCCAAGTGTTAGGATACAGACACACATGTGCCATGACCTGACATTACCAAGTTTTTAGGGGTCTTTTTTGGTGTGTGCTGGGAATTAAACCTGGCAGTGTACCTGCTAGGCAAGCATTCACTGAGTCTTAGTCCTAGCCCTTATAAAGTTATTAAATTATTACTAATAATTTAAATTATCAGTCTAATCTAGTACTTATCAATACCAGTAAGAAACTGGTATTGCTTAGGCATAGTAGCAGATACCTTAATACTAATAGTTGGTGGGTAGAGGCAGGAGGATCAGGAGTTCAAAGCTAGTCATAATAACTACATAATGACTTCAAGGCTAGTCAGAGCTATACGAGACTGCAAAGAAAAGGTAATAAAATGAAAAAAAAAAAGCATTTACTGCAAAATTAGATGTGGTGTAGGTGTAGAGGGATCACAATAGCAATCCCAGCTATCAAAAAGAAACCAGGGTAATCCCTCTCTAAGCCTTTCTTTGGCTGTATTGTGGAGATGAATCACTCCATTTTGGGCTATTAGCAGGTCTAGATCAACTTTTAAAGAGCAAAGCCAGCATCCCAAACATGTAGGATGCAAAACCTGCGTTTAAGTTCCACTTCAAACAAACAACCTGGAGTGAGCTCATAGCAAATTCAACAAAACCACCATACTGAAGTGCCAACCATTTCAATTCAGAAGCATATAACCCACACAATATGTGTTTTCCTCAAATTTCACCACTTATAAACTAGCCAGATTCAAATTAAAGTTTGTCTCCTTCACTGAATTTGTAGCTTTGCTTCCTTACAGAGCCTTGTTTTTGCCATTCAAATTTAAATATAAAATTTTACCCAAATTTTCATTTTATAACCACCCAAGCGTAATTTATCCAAACACCTAGTATCTCCATACATGAGAAAACAAGACACTCAGCATCATGGATGTATGATTAAATCTCCATGGCTATGAATGTATCCCAAGAACTAGACGAGCAACTAGCATATGATAGCCACTGGATATGTATTTGCTATCAGAAGTGGAATCAGTTAAACCATCATATTATTTCACATCCTACAAATCACCTTAGTCAATTAACTCTCTAAAATTACTTTAAATTTTCAGTTTTCCAACAGAAGACTTGGGACATATTGATGTCCATTCAAGAAAAATTTATGTCAAGACATATAAACTTCACAAGAAAACTGTTTTTCCAAAGTTGATGTTTTTACGTTCATTTTCTAAATGCAATCTCACTTGAATATAACCTAAATAATCAGTGATTTTCCATCTGTTCTTAATCCAAATTCACTGAACTGTCTTGAAGCATGCATTAACACTTTGCTGATGTATTTCACCATGTTGTAAGACACATTTTTTTTCATGTAACTCCCTGGTTCTGGAATTATCCTGCAATAACTGGCCTCACAGCACTGCAGTATGTTTTTAACTGGCATTCCCTTTTCTTCTACATGCATAAGGTATTGTTATACTGTCTACAGAAATACAGATTGTCACAAGGGATGATTTTAATTTTCTATTTCAAAGCCAACACAATTTCCCTGTCTTCCCAGCCACTCTCCCACATGAATATATATCTGAAATGGTTAATTAGAAAAACTAACCAAACACAGGTCAATTTTATATAAAATATTTAATATTTAAAACACAGGCTATTCATGTCACATAAATAGTTCCAATTTTAGGTTAGCTGCTTATGGTCAGCATAAGTATCATGTGTGACGAATAAGAATAATTTAGATACTGTCACTTATAGTAAAGTCTGAAGGTCTAAGACTCACCATATTAAAATTTCAGAGACTTGAATACTCTATTTTGCTAAATTTCAAAGCATTTCACTTCCTCTAATGTTTTACTAATTTGTTAGTATTCAATATTCAAATAAAAATATTTTTTCTTACGTTAATTTTGTTACACCGACAAAAATAATACCATCAAAAAATAAAATGGTCAACTGAAAACTCATTTTATAGGCATAAAGTGAAAATTACCTTCTTTAAAATATTCTTACTGTTTCCTGAATCATGTTTTTAAATGCTGGGTGACAAATCAGATAAAGGGCATGAGGTTAAACTGGTCTTTCATAACTATTTTTCCTATTTAAGATTCCGATTAAAAATGTAGTAGAACAATTAAAATTGTCAGTTGGCACACTCAATTTCCCAGAGTTTCTAAGTCTATTAGGAGATGCTGGCTATTTACCTTTGGTTCCTTTTCAGAAATATAATTTTGTATATGTGTGTGAATGTAAAACACAGTGAGACTTGACAACATTACAGTTATTCTTTCTTGGTTGATTTTAATAGAAGAAAAAAATGTTAAAACGACCTAGTAGCACTGCTCTAATCTGGCAGAAGTTACAGTAAATTTCACAAAATTGAAAGGAAGAGGGAAGGTCTTTTTTTTTCTGAATTTTCTTTTTGCTTTACTAAATTAAATCTAGGATATATTTCTACTAAAGTTGACTTTAAAAAATTACATAACTTAAAATATGGTGTTTGCCACCCTCCTTCTGTGAACTTTAATACATTTATTACATAACTTGTTATTACATACTTGCTTCAAAAATCCTGTTCTCCAAGTAGAAACTGGGTCAATATGGCAGCCTGAAAGTAAAGAGCACTCTAAAATTCTCATTCAGCTATTATTTTCAACCACGTAAGTGATAAAAAAAAATTTATAGTACTTCCCAGAAGTAACAAAAGGTACTGAGTTCTCCTTTTCTTTTCTCTTACACCCCTACCAAGAGAAGGTGAAACAGTGAAAGTTAACACAGCCAAAAGACAGGCAGAAAAGGACAGTGTGACAGGCAGAGGGAATGGACCTAACAGAACTGGCCAGGTGACTCCTAAAAACTGAGAGCTCCCCGCCTCTTCAACACAATGCAGACTCCCTGTAAAGACAAGTGGGTGTACCGGCTAACTCATCCTCGTCCTTAAGCTTACCAGTTAAGGCACTTACTCAACCCCTCCCACCCAACCCATAGTTTTCATATAAAAACCACTATTTCATTTGAATGAATTTTGCTGGGTTATGGTAACCTGAAAAACAAAACAAAAATAATGTTGACCATTTTTTTATATAAAACTGTTGCATCAAGAGAAAGGTTGTGTTTTATTTTCTGAAATGAGCACAAAGTACACCTTTCACAATAACACTGAAAGCAGGTGCAAAGACTGACAGTGACCTTTGACTAAAGGTAGCTTTGTAAAAAGAAAATACCAAATAAATCAGTGCCCTTTCTGATTGTTGTAAAACTGGAAGGGTGAAGGAAGGGGTTTGTTGTTACATAAAAGTTGGTCCAAACTTACAAAAAAAAAGCACAAGTGTGCATAGTTCAGAAGATCTGCAACAGGGCCACAAAAACATTATGTCCCTAATGTTAGCATCCACTTAAAACTGCAATAATACAAAATAAAACTGTTAACTAAAAATCTGTGACGATGTACAATCAATAGAGCTAGTTTTAAGAACAGCATGAATTTAAGCAAAGGTTTTTTTTGTTTGTTTGTTTTTCACTATTGTATGCAAGACCCTTTTCCACATAAAAATAAAGCTGTTGTTGAATTAATATTATTCAAGTCTCTTGGATTGCTGCCTGAAATTGCAGCTAGAAAAGTCTTTCCAGATAAAAATGATGTGCCTGAGGAAAAACAGATACTCAGTATGGTAACCCTCTACCTCGACCTCTGCCAGCTGATGTGCTAATGTGTCCTCTGTATCCTTGTGAGTATCCAGGTCCTTGGGCAGGAGAAGTCCAGGTCTGCCCATGCATGAGGCTAGGGCCACCTGGATTTTCCTGTAAGTTACCACCATAGTTGTAGTTGTGCATCTTTGCTGGCAAGGGGTGAGTACTCTCTGGCCCTGTGGAAGAGTCGTTGCTGTTTGTGAGGACTGTGATGGGACCATGGCTATATTCAAATCTATGGTCCTTGTCTCCACTAAACAACATGGGACCAGCATTGAGGTAAATGTCTCCATACCCAGCTACTGAACTAGGAAATGACTCGGAAAAGGCAGAAGCTTGAGGTGGACCGCCACTGTGAGATGAAGCAGTACTGTAGTTCTCCAAAGACTGAATATCTGAGTTTCCAATGAAACTACGTGGTTCCAATGGTGCAGCAGCAGAGCTGCTTCCTAGACCATCACTGCTAACATATGGAGCGGCAGGGAAAGAAGATCCAAAGTTGTCCTTATAGTCTGAAGTGGGAGCATACGTGTCTCCTGTGGGATAATCAATACCACCTTCTCTTTTGGGATCATCCTGGGGCTGATGCTGAGCAAGCAGCTGTAAGAGGGCTGCCTTCACTCCAGCATGAGGGTCAGTTAGTGAAGAACTAGTAGTGGGTACATGCTGGTTTTCTGTCCGATAATCCAGGTCCTCATCAGTGACTGGTGGTGGTTCAGGAGGTTCAGGAGGTCGCTGATCAGGAGGCAGAATCCGAGGTCGGTCTGGTTCTGGTGTCAGCTCCAAAATCCTCCTGTCCTGGTGCTGGATGAGGTCATCTTGCCCTTAGTGAAACAAAACCAAGAGAGTCAAAAGCTACTGTGAAAAATGAAATACTCAAAATGAGTGGTCCCGATAATGATAAGACATTCCATCCCTGACAAACATTAAGTACAAAAGGAGACCTCACAAGTGCCCACGTTGCCTACCACCACTTAAACGCAAGGTCACCAAAGAAATACAGTATTTGGGTTTTCAAAGGTACTCCACATGATCATACTTAATGCTTGAGGAGTCTACATGTACAGTATTTGGATCAACCACCCTTTTGTATTCAGAACAAAGGATTATTATAAATTTACCTTAGAAGATATCTACAATATTCATAATGAATAATATCATACTATCACCAATTACCTGAGAACGTCTTTACAAATGTCACTGAACAGTGAACACCATAGATACCAACAACTATTAGCCAACCACTCACCAGATCCCGGAGTGCTAGGTTCTGGAGGTGGCCTAAGTTGCAAAGGAGCTTCATGTCCCGATCCATTTTCTCTCTCTTCTAACATGACATCTTTCTGTTTTGACTGTTGAGCCTTTATTAACTGAGTCAAGAGAACTGCAAATGCACTCTGCACAGCAGCCTGAGCGGCATCAGCTTCCACTTTAGGCTGGATGGTCTGTGAAGGCTGAATTCCTCCCAATGATTTTGAAGACTCCTGTTGTGGTGTTGATGGATCTGTCTGTTTTTCACCTGTTGCCAAAATTCCAGCAGGAAGGTTTATTTTATTTAGCTGCTGTTGAGTCTCAGAGTTTACCTTAATGTTCAACACTTGAACAAAATCAGCCATATTAACACTTGATTTAGATTGTAGTAGGTTTAGAAGAATTGCCAATTCACTGTGGTTTAACGGCTGTCCAGGGCCTGTTATTACTAAAGACAAAATGTATTAATTAGAACTGCCATAATTCATAGATTTCCCAATCCCCACAATGTCTTCATTATACTACATTAAGATTACATTTGAGGAAGAGGGTTCAGAAACAATGTGAAAAGTGCACTTTAGTTTATTTATCATGACTTTCAAAATCTAATGAACATAAATTAAAACTACAATCTATTTTAGGTAACCATCTTTAGGAGTATATATTTCAAAAGAGAAAGAAATCAAGACCACATGTACAGACTTTATCAGGAACTATCACCTTGTGGGTTAAAGTGATAACAACAGTGTCAGGTACTTAGCATTTTGATAGTCTATCCCTCACAACTACTTTATAAGGAGTATCTATTATCAGCCTAAAAGAGTGGATAAATTGCCAAAGGTCCTGTATTATGAAATTTAATACTGAATACAGGCTCTGGATTCTTTATTATACTATACTATACTGCTTCTCAAAAGTGAAGTTAACTTTGTAGAAATTAAAACTATTTTATAGACCATGAGAAAAATCCCTATTCAAATTACTTTAAAAAAAAAAAAAGTTAAGACAGCCAGGTGTTGGTGGTGCACGTCTTTAATCCCAGCACTCAGGAGGCAGAGGCAGGCAGATCTCTGAGTTCGAGGCCAGCCTGGTCTACAGAGGGAGTTCCAGGACAGCCTCCAAAACAATACAGAGAAACTCTGTCTCGAAAAAGACATTTTGGGTTAGAAAGGCCTAAACACCATATTGTACATTAACTTAATATCAGTAAGACACATCAAGTTAATTTTCTCTGCCGAATATTCGGTCTAGAACTGACAGATTCCTGGGTTCTTGAGGGAAACCAGATTTCATGTTTTAAAAGCTGTCAACTAGCCAAGCATGGTGGCACACATCTTTAACCTAGCCATTGGCATGCAGAAATTGGTTACAAAGAAAGTACCTTGACATCCACAGCTACACAATGAAACCCTACCAATAAATAAATAGGTAAAAATGAATGAAATAACTGGGTATAAAGTATTCTTTTAAATAGGAGGTTCCAATCTTTTAAAATTAAGATTATTAGTAAGGATGATGTAAAGACATAAATCAATGGGATAAAGAACTTTTACTTCTGTCTTCATTGATTTCTATGCCTTAAACATCCATAAAAACTACTGAGCCAGGTGGTGGTAACACAAGCCTTTAATCCCAGTACTTGAGAGGCAGAGACAGGCATATCTCTTGAGTTCAAGGCCAGCCTTGTCTAGAGAGTGAGTTCCAGGACAAGCCACAAAGCTACAGAAAAACACTGCCCTAAAAAACATGAATACTGAATGAATGAATGAATGAATGAATGAATGAATGAATGCTGAGCCTCACAGACTAGTGTTAATGAAAGGCATACTGACTCCTGAACTACGGAAACAGGGAAAAAGAAATCTGACCAATCATTAACAAATACATGACTTGAGACTGCTTAACACTGTAGTCTGAGGGGCAATGAAACTTTTGTGCTGGCACAAACAAAAGAGTAATGCCAAGTTCACCAAAGAAGCCTCGACGCTCACCTTTCTGCCATAATAGATCTTAGCAGTATAACTTCAACACAGGCCATAAAGCAATGTGAACCAAATAAGCCACAGAAACATTACTGACCAGGTGCTATACTTGAGTTGCTTTGAGATTTCAATTGTGCAGATGGCAGCACACCCTGGGGTGTATTAGTTCTGCTGTCATCTAAGCCCAGAGACAGGTCCTTTCTGGGGGCTTTGATTGTGGAAAGATCATCAGTCATGCCCATCTGCTTCTGTCTCCTTCGCTTTTTACTCCATAATTCATGACAATCTTGCCACAAAGGAAGACTGAAAAAGACAGATGAATACTAAATCACAAATGTCATAACAACACATGCTGATATTACAATATACCACTAAAACCATTCTCCTTCTGTAAACCATTCTGGAAGACTACATACATACATACATACATACATACATACATACATACATACATACATACATACATACACACACACACATACATTTAGTAAAATTCCATCACACTTCAGGGTTTTAACTTTAGTAATAGTCTAACTTTTTTTATTTATTTGTCCTAATTTTTTGTTTAAAAAATTAATCATGCAAATAATGTGTTTAAGTATATCCCACATTCCCTCCCCTCAAGTTCTTTCCCTATCTCCCCTAAACCTCTAGTGTCTTTTTCTCTCTCAAAACTCACTAAGTCTTAGTGATACCAGTATGTGCACGGATAAAGGACTATCTGCTGGAACCGGGATAAACTCTAAAGGGGCCACAGTTCTGAAGAAAAAGGTGACTCTCCCTTTTACAGCAGCCATTAATTGCCAATATCTCCTCATCGAGAGTGGCCTTCATGACCCACTCCCCCCCTCCACACTGGGATTCTGTCTGATTTGATCCCCTGTGGGTCTAATGCATACAGTCACAGCTGCTGTGCATGCATACACACAAGTGCCCTATTGTAGAATAATCAATAAATAATTTCATCAAAATTATTAAGAATACATACTAATAAAATCTGGCTGTTATCCTTCATACAACCTTTTATAACCATTCTAACAGCACACTGTACACTGAAAAGGATTTGAAAAAGGATGCAGAAACACGCTATTTGGAGAAGCCAGACATAAAAAGGAGAGTAAAAGCTACAACATAAGATTCCTACAAAACTTCTTAGTAAACTCTTTTCACTTTTTAATCACATAATTACTACTATTACCAATTGCTTTTGAAATAAACTGATTTTACAGATGAGTCTCAAGAATAGGTAATCCAGACACAAAGAGGGCTCATTACTCATCTACAGAGCTCCATGTGATTAGTAACTACCAAAATTACTCCTAATTCTAGAATATTTTTTCATAATATAATTCTATAACACTGATCACTAGAAAATAACTTCTTCTTAAAGAAAGACAAAATACTTGATAAACAAATGTTTTCTTCTTACCCCAGTTATAAAGCCCATGGAGACTTACTATTACTTTTCTCTAGCTTAAAGGTGAGAAAACTATGGCTTGGAAAGGTTAATTAACTTGCCCAGAATATCTACATTCTTTTAAGCAATGCCATTTGTGGTATATACCTGCTGTTCTCAACTTGATGTTTACCTCAAGAGGTATATATAAGCTCTTCCCAAGAGTGTACCTGAGGTTGTTTAAGGGACTTCATTTCCACATATACTCTTTTCAAAGATTGACCTAGAAGAATGCCCTGGATGCTCAAGTAAATTCTTCCACAATTACTCTCATATTATAAAATAAAGGCATATGCAACAGAATGGTTGAATCTTAGCAATATAATATTAAAAATGTCATTTCCACAGGATTACAAAACAGCATGACACCTTTGTATAAAATGAAAAACAACTACATTTTTAAATGTAATTTTTTATGAATACATACAGATGGCAACAGAAAGTATATACAAGAATAAGGAAACAGGAATGATGGTCACCTCAGGAAGAAGAGGGCAAGGGAACACGTGGGTAGGAGGAGGGGTTATGATATGATTAAAGTGGGTTATTCTCAAGGTTCTAGTTTTTGCTTGGTAGGCTCATGGCTGCTTATTAACATTTAAAATAACTAATTAAAGTAACTAAAATAAATAAAAGAGAGCCATGCATGGACCAATGATGAGTGACACAAGAATCATGATTAAACCAAGTCTGTGCACCTGAGGTCTGAAAACAAAACGAAGGCATACCTCTCAGCCATCTTACTATGGTGCATTGCCTCAGCGTGCAAAAACCTCCTGGATAACAAACAAAGGGACAATTGGAAAGGTTGACACTGGGAAGCTTTAAGGCATCAAAAACCCTCTAAAAGACTTTCCTTTCTGGGAATGGGTTTGTGCTTTATGATGTGGGCGTTAGCCTCTGTTGGGATGCTGATTTCAAATATACTGTAGTACTACAGATAAGGGTAAATAAAATCATTACACCTCCTCCATTGTGACAGCCAAGAAATACAATATTCTTGTGGAAAAGCAAAGAAATCCAGGAAAAGAATTTGTTTGTTCACTCCCACAATTTAAAGAGACTCGTTATGAATTACCTTAACACTAATCTCTATGAAATATAAACATAACCTTACACTAATCTAAAATGGCAGATTAATGACACTGATTCTCTAAACAAATCAGGCATGCTCTCCACATAACCAAAAGTATGTGCTTCCTTGAAGGTTCAAATGCTGGCTCCGCCACTTATTTGCTATCTTGTCAGACAAGTTGCTGGACCTATGTATCTCAGTTTTTCTTTTAAAATGAGATCCCACCTGGGGACAGAATACGTTAATGTCTATCAAGGGCATCCTTAGACAAAGCCTCTCACACAGTATGCACTATATTTGTGACTGATATCACTGATCATCATTCAGTTGTCTAAAAGTTATTATCAAGACATATCATGAATTATTTATTTTAATTATAGATGGTCATATTGTCCAAGTGTTTAATGCTTTTTATACTGTTAATAAGGTATGGATCAGCAGCCATCTATGTACTTTTTAGTTACACAGTTATATATACCTTTTTTGTTTTATTTTTTCATTATTCATTTGTTTTTTGAGACAAGGTTTCTCTGTGTAAACAGCTCCAGCTGGGTGGAACTCACTTTGTAGACCAGGTTGGTCTCAAATTAGAGATCCACCTGCCTATGCCTCCTGATGGCTGGGATTAAAAGGTGTATGCCATCAATGCCTACCATATAAACTTTTTAAACTTACAACGACATGAGAAAAGTTGACACAGCATCTACTAGAAATTAGTGGAATGTGGTGATCAAAAATAACAAAGAAGCCATACTAGCTAGACATAGAAGCCAGGCATACCCCTTTAATCTCATGACTCAGGATTAAGAGGTAAATGTATCTCTGTTAGTTCAAGGCCACACTGACTGACTACATGAAACTAATCCAGTCCTAAAAGACAGCTTACACAAAAGTGATCCCAGCACTAGGAACTTGGAGACAGGAGGATATGGTGGGTGGAAAAAGGAACATGAGGAGGAGACAGGAATTCAGAGACGTTTGCCTCTGAGGATTCCTGAGGACAGGATTGCCATTTCGGCTAGATGGAGGTAATATTTACTGGCTTGGCTGCTTTGCTTCTCTGACCTTCAGTTTGAAGCCTGAACCCCAATGTATGTCTCTGGACTTTCCTGTTACAGTGAAATTATTTCCTATTTAATACCTTTATTGATTTACTTTTTAAAGAAATAATCAAAATTTCACTATTGTTTTAAAAAGTTAGCTATGTACCCTTATTTTTCAAAGGCATACTATCCCTACCTACTTCATAGTTTTTCTCATATATTATAAAAGAGGTTGTGACATGTTGTTTACATAACTTTATTTAAACACAGAATCAGTGCAATTAAAACCTTGGCCTGACTGCTTCAGAATAACCATCAAGTATACTGCTATCTTTACTTTTTGATAGAATACCTATCAAAAGCTATCTTTCCTTTTTTGTTTTGTTTTGTTTTTTGACTTTTCAAGACAAAGTTTCTCTGTATTGTTTTGGAGCCTGTCATTTAACTAGCTCTGTAGACCAGGCTGGCCACGAACTCACAAAGATCCACCTGCCTCTGCCTCACAAGTGCTGAGAGCGCCACCAAAGCCCAGATTTCTTTTTAATAGAAAAGTACTGTAAAGTGCATTCTTATAAAAAAAAAAAAGTAAGTTTGAGGTACTGGGTCTTGTTTGACAAGAATTAAGAGTTTGTAACAAAACAAACACCAATAGTACATGACAAAGAACTTATACTGATAGAGTCAGTTAAAAAATTAATAACAAATGTCTAAATAAGCTTTCAGGTCACATGATTTCCTCACTGTCAAGGGATGATCTTCCTTCCTTCCCCTCTCTCTTTCTTGTGTGTGTGTGTGTGTGTGTGTGTGTGTGTGTTTACTTGCAAGTAAATCTGTGCAACATATGTGTACTTGCTATCCACAAGAGTCAGAAGAGGGCACTGTATCCCCTGGACCTTGAGTTTCAATGATAGTGAGCCATCTGGGTGCTGGAAACCAAACTCAGGTCCTCTGCAAAGAATGACCTTAACCACTGAGCAATTGCTCCAGCCCATGAGCTCATTTAAAAAAAAATAACAAAAAACTTTGTTTTGTTTCTTTTGAGACACACCACCCTGGCTGTCCTGGAACTCGTTCTGTAGAACAAGATGAGCTCAAATGAACAGAAATCCACCTGCTTCTGCTTCCTGGGTACTGGGACTAAAGGCACGTGCCATCACCACCACCAGTGATTAAAAAAATTTTTTTTGATACTTATTGTAGAAAGAGTTCAAAGACAGTGATATAGGTGTGCACACCTCCTTTCAGTGACTGATTACTTGCAAGGGCACTCATGAAAATAAAAAGAAAATTATAATTAATGTGGAACCACATCTCAGTCTACAGTAAATAGCACCAATTCAGAGATATGTGAATTACTGAATTACTTACAGGAAAAGAGCTCAGCTCCATCGCTTTTTTTGTTTGTTTGTTTGTTTGGTTGGTTGGTATGGTTTGGTTTTCTGAGATAAGGTTTCTCTGTGTAGCTTTGGAGCCTGTCCTGGAAGTCACTCTATGTAGACCAGGCTAGTTTTGAACTCACAGAGATCCACCTGCCTATGCCTCCCCAGTGCTGGGATTAAAGGCATGCGTTACCACCGCCCAGCTTCAATCACTTCTAACAGACTGCATTTCTAACAGTTTTAAAACACTGAAATGTTTACTACTAATACAACGCCAAATATCACATAATAATATTCATATGTGGTACATTATTATAAGAAATGTTTTACAATTAGTCCATTTATATACATAGACTTGTTTTAAATGAATGTGATGCCATAATTAATATATTAGTTACATTAGAATAAAAGTATAAGAAATAATGGAAGTTCAAGGTCAAAACAGAACACTGTCCAAATGCTGAACATTTTCTAAGTGACTATTCATTCATACAATCTGAAAGGCCTCAATATATAGACCCCAACGGATACATTTAGAAGACTAATGTAACTGCAATACTTAAAAATGTTAATTGAAAATTCACTATTACATGTTTTGCAACTTGTAAACTTGGTTTTAGAAGCTTATCAAATCCAAATAAGCTTAATACAGGTTTTTTTGTTTTGAACTCATCTGTTTTCTTTTTATTCTGATTTAAAGCAAAATGTAGGTCCTGGTTTGGATTTTATTTGTGAAATAACTCCTTTCTCAAATGTTACTACATATTACACAAATAGTTGTGGTGACTTGGCAGACATATCATATCCACCAGGCTCACTCAACATTAGTGATTGCTTTTTCAGACAATGAATAAGTTTGTCTTTAAACTGGAACCATAAATTAATAAATAAGTTGATAATAAGAAATCGTAGCTTGATACAGTTTTATTAGAATCCTTTAATGTGTATTAAGTTATTAGAATTGCACTACCAATACTGGAACAAAATCATATTATATTCCTGTTGAAGTACTCTATCAGGAAACAAATGTTACCTTGTAGATACTATTCTTGAACTAAAAAATATTAATCTAATCTTGATTACAGAGACACAATCAAATCCAGATTGTGGAATTTTTACCAAACAGTTCCCGTAGGCTCGTTAGGTGGGGTGGTAAACACATATAATTCCAGCACTCAAAAGGCATAGACAGGAGGATTTTGAGTTCAAGATCAGCCTGTACTACACAACTAAACACTGAGTGAAAAAAAATTAAAATTAAAAAAAAGTAAAAAATAAAAACAGAAAACCTAGTGAATGACTAGGTCCTTCTGCATGTCAGATGATAGTTACTTTTTAACTTTCAAACTATTCCATGTGCCATTTATATATAGTTCAATAAAAAATCTTAATGAAGCTTATCATGGCAAGCCCTGTGGAAATAAACACCATATAACTGGTAAGTGGAAGAGCCAGGATTTGAACTCTAAAACCCATGCCTATTCATTTAAAATATACAAAATTATTTTATTAGAAACAGGCAAGCTTTTAATGTTGCTGATCATGTTAACAATTACCAAGGATTACCTACAAAACTTTAGACCCTATCATGGAGAGGTAAATGGATTGCCTTCTTCCCAACCAATCCTACACAAAATACAGAAGCTATAAGAAGTCTCAAGAAACTAGCTATGCCAATTCCCCAAACTATGCATTTTTTCTCCATGATCTGTCTCATTGCAAACATGCTTCTGATACTAACATTCTTTTAGGTAATGATAAGGATTTTCTATTCTATAGGATATATCACAGAGTATTTTCAGAGCTTCTGTTTCTTATTAAACTGACTTCAGTTTAAGAGCTGGCACCACCCTTTACCATATTTGTATTCTTGGGCAAGTTTTTTAACCTCTTCGAGCCTGCTTCCTCCTCTGTTAAGCAGTGGTAATAATAATAATAATACCTACCTTAGAGGGTTATAAAAATTAAGCTTAGCAAAGTTTTGGCTAAAGCAGGACCACTCTCAGAAGCTAAAGTCCTGGTGGATGTACTCCACCACAGTGGGGTTCTTATTCTTAGAGGTGAAACATAACACTATCCTACACCAGCTAAAGAAATGTTAAGAGCTGTTTTTGCTGTTCTATGGTAAAGTCAACAATAAACAAACACTTGCATTCTTGATGTGCAAATCATATACTTTTCTGATGTTATACCTAACTTAGCTTAAGCATGGAATATCTTCTGATCACGACAACTAATTAACAAAGTTTTCAATGCTGTCCAGATTCTGCAAAAATAAAATCTAAAATATGAGACAGTCACTTACTCTGGTGGAGGCATTTTGGAGGGTTCCACATCTCGTAGAAACTCACACTGAAGAGCCTGCTCAGCAGTGCACCGCTTACTGGGATCCAAGGCAAGCATGTAATCAAATAAGTCGAGCGCAGCTGCAGGGATACTAGCACCAGAGGACACAAAAGTCAAGCACAGTCTTCACACAGGTCTGTGCTCCTGTGAGCACTCATTTTAAAGAAAAGTACTTGGTATCAAATTTGAAAATTAATTTAAAATTGTATTTTAAATACTAACTGTCTTACTCTGATTACCTACAGTTTTAAAATCCTCGTTACTTTAATAAATTCTTATTATAATTTGTAGAATATCGTGAACAAATAGGTAATTGCAGGTGATGAATATTTAAAAGCTAATTTAGTAATCAGTTGAAGTATTAATGAAATATTGGTTAAATAGTGTTTGCACTACTCTATGCAAGTAACAATTTCCTATTCAAAAACTATTGTTGTTTATACAATTCTGAACTGTCTAGCAAACAGCATCTTTTATTACTCTATGAGCAATCCACTATCATGAATTAAAAACTGTATAGGCTCCTAAAATAAAAATCTAAGCTGAATACTGTTCAAAAACTTTACAGCCCAATTATTAAAGTTTTTTCCACGTAAACAAATAAAGCCTTATGGCCCAGTTACTGACTATGAGATGAAAGGCCCTTTACAAGCAGAAAAAGGAAACACACAAGAAAAAGACCTAGAAGACGAGCTGCAATGTGTCTAGTTTCAAGTCATAATGACATTTAGAATTCTTATGAAATGACTTTCTGAATTGTGTGTGCTAAGTTACACCCATATTCTCAGCACCTGTGAGGCAGTCAAAAATCAAGAATTTAAGGTCATCCTCAGCTGCATATCGAATTCAAGGTCAGCTTCTGAAACTGCCTCAAAAATCAACAAAAGATAAAACCAAGTTAAAAAAAAAACACTTAAACCTCAAAAAGTGACTTCAAAATAAACAATCAATGCAATATGGATATTTAAGCATCCCTTTCTTACAAAACAAATTCTTCTCTTAACTTTCGACGATATTGCTTCTTTGGTTTCATGGTGTTGAAATATGGCAGTTTGATTACATCAGGCCACACTGCAGGACAAGGACTCCCACATATACGGCTAAAGAATAAAAAAAAAAAAAAAAGAAAAGAAAAAGGAATTCTATCATTACAAACTACATATAAAAACTAATACAATTATTAGAAAAATCAAATAGTTTTTATGGATACAAAAACCTTGATACAACATATTATGAGTTTAAATACTTTAGTCTTTACAATTTAATTTGAAAATCCCCAAATTTTCCACAAATACATTTAATCTACTAAAGGACCTTCCTATTAAATAAAATCTTAAAATAGGTAAAGTTTAGAATATATTGCCTATGTGTTACAAGAAAGTAAATTTAGTATATGTCTCACTCTGGTTTGGGGGTTTTGGCGTGGTCTTCTCTCTTCTCTCATAAACCTAAGGCAGCTGGGTATTAGCAACAGAAACAGGCTCCCTTCCCAACCCCGACAACTAGTCATCTTGAAATACACAGTTCTTCAGTTTCAGCAGTGCTACCTGTCACGGGTATTTATATATTTTAATTGCTCTACTCTTCGACTGTCTTGAAATTCTTCAATAGTTTGGTACATACATACAGGTAATCATACTGGGGAAAAAGGCTTTAATATATAAAATCACAAGAATGTATGTATATCATTAGGAAAACTGTCAGTAAGTCTTAACATGTTAAGAAAAACGGTGGGTCCATCATCACTGCAATCATTAATGCCTTATTTTTTGTCTAGTCTCCTCTGCTTAAAAACCAATTTTCAAAACCTCCTCAAACTATCTTAAGACATGTTTGACTCCTAGAGAATAGGCTCTGACAGGATCCCAAAAGAGCACAGTCTCAGTCATATGAAGCTCATCCCCCTCTCAGAATACTCTTTCATTTTTCCCTCGATTCTAAGCAGCTACACCCTTATCATCACAGTGTACCGGAAAAGGCCTTCTCTTCCAAAGGCCATGCAGAATGGGAATTCCCCCACATGCTATCTATTCAATTCTTTAACACTGGTGTCATCCTTTGTGTTCTGATTATATATATGCCTAGCACATTAATAATATAGAATGTATGGAATAGAGAAATGAAGGGCACTTTCAACTGCCGATATCAAAGAAAATTTAACTGAGAGAAAAGATGAAGACTTTTGGTCATAATTCCAAGGATAAAACACAGCCAGATGGGAGAGAGTAAGAGAAATAGTTACAGGCAGAGAAACACCTGCCTATTAACACTCACATGAACATAGGCTGAAGAGTTTCAACTGTTTTCATATATGCACTGTTGGAAAGTAAGTACTAAAGCAGCACACAAGACATGAGAATCTTGATGTTCTAAACTTAAAAGCTTTTCATTTTTCTATCCTGGCAACAATTTATTTCCCTCAGTTTTATGTATATTTTGCAATAAGACCTGTGTTTCCTATTGACAGCTTCATTTTTTTTCCTTTTTGGATCTTTTTAGCCCACTGTATGTATTGCTTTTTCTAAGGAATTAATCTGGAAATAGGGAAAGGTAAAAATTGAAGCTTTACAGATTACACACACACACACACACACACACACACACACACACACACACACACACACAGGTGGAGACTTAGCTCTTCAGCACTGGCTGGCCTGGAACTTGAGTAGATGAGACAGTCTGTACTCAAGAGATCATATCTACCTGCCTCTGCCTCTCAAGTGCTAGGATTCAGGTGTGTACCACCCACCACAGCTGGCTCAGTGAATGTCTTAACAGTAGATACCTGGGATTTTTTGTCAATGGTTGCGAATATATTTTGATGTGTATTTTGTGTTTCTCAAACCAAAATCCATCAGCTTTCCAAAGAGTAAATTCAAAGCATTCCTATTAAAACTAGAGATTAAAAATGCCTTATAATGTGCCATCATGAGCATTTTAGCAGTTTGAGAATTGCTAAAAATGTAGCGTGTGTGCACGCACACGCATGCTATATCTCTTTTGGTTTTCATCTTTGTGGATCTTAAAATTTTAGTTTGTCAGTCTGAATTTTAGAAGCTCCACAGTTCTCATTACCTGTATTTCTTTCCCTTGAATTATTAATGTCACAAATTACATTAACAAAGTTTCTAACATGCATTCATTCTTACATTCAAAGGAAGATTATTACTCAAGCTTAATAAAGGGACTATAACATTTTAACATGGCTTGTTTTCCTCTTGTTATTTTTAATGTTTTGAAAAAGTATTCTCAAAAGTGAGGTCCAGGTGCTAGAAAAACAGCATGTCGTTTAAGATTAAAGGTGTGCGCCAGTATACCCAAATTGGGAGATTTATTTCCAAGCAATGTAGTCTTAAAATTTGCACTCATAAAACAAGTGTGAACCTTGGCCGGGCATTGGTGACTCATGCCTTTAATCCAAGTACGTGGGAGGTAGAGGCAGGCAGATCTCTGTGAGTTTGATGCCATTTTGGTCTACAAGAGCCAGGATAGGCGCCAAAGCTACACAGAGAAACCCAGTCTTGAAAAACAAAAAAACAAACAAAAAGTGTGAACCTTTAGCAGACATGGTGGCACATGCCTTTAATTCCAGCACTTGGGAGGCAGAGGCAGGGGAGTCTGAGTTCAAGGCCAGCTTGGCTAGCAGAGTTCTAGGATAACCAGAGCTACATAGTGAGACCCAGTCTCAACCACAAAATAAAAATTGTGAACCTTAGTCTATGTTCACACAGAAACAAATTGTGTTCCCATTCACCCCATTTTGCTGCCACCAGTAAGTATTTTCCATCCTTTTTCATCATTTCTATCTCTAGTGCAGACCTACCATCTGCCTAAAATACTATATATAAAGTATCTGTATATTATGTTTTATTTGTTTTTAATTTACTATTATTACAGGTTGAAACTAGGATGTACTGCCTGTTGGGCAAGTGTCCTACCACTGCGCTACATCCCCAGCTTAACTTTCTTGAACAAAGCAAATTATAAATAAATCAGTCATTGCAGGGTAAGTCTTTAAAGCAGATTTTTATTAGTATTTCCACTTCATCAGTTTTTCATATTTAGTTTGATCATCAACACTTCAGCACATACCTCAGATTCTGACTGAAGAAATAATCACACATCACTGTAGATAAGGTGAGACAAGGAGTTCATTCCCTATATCTCTAGGCATGTTATAGTATATTCTATAACTGTTATATTCTAACTGTGAAGAGCCAAATTCACAGTTCACACAACTCACTTACATCACAGTCAAAGGGCTGGTATCTGACCTCGAGTCAACTGGACTCGTCCACACCCTTTCAGTACACTTTTGCTGTCTGATACACTCACACTTCTAAGGAAGATGTTTTATTTCCTTAAACATTTTTGTAATGTTATAGAATCAAATCTTGAACAGCTTTTTATAAATATTTAACATCAGAATCAACACACATGTACACAAACCCACTTACTTAAAAATAATAAAAATAAACATAACAGCAAAGTTTTAAAAAAAGGACAAACTGCTATTTTTAAAAGTCTGTTAAAGCATACTAATCAAAAATAAGTATGCCTATTTTATTTTGATTAAAAATAAATACAAAGAAGCATTAAGAAAATGTCTTTAGAAATACTTCCAAGAATATACCACTAATATGGCCAGGTCTGGTTCTTCAAAGTAATACTTTGATAGTACTATTTTATATATTTAGGGCTTTCTTTTTATTTATTTATTTATTTTAGGTATTTGAATGTTCTATCTGAATGTACACCTTTATGCCAGAAGAGGGCATCAGATCCTATCACAGGTGGCTGTAAGACACCATGCGGTTGCTGGGAATTGAACGCAGGCTCTGGAAGAGTAGCCAGTGCTTTTAACTGCTGAACCATCTCTCCAGCCATGTTTAGGGCTTTCTAATGTGTTTTTAGGATTTTTATTTTGTGAATTACATGATCTCAATAGTTTTTATTTTCTTTATATCTGAGGTAATTTTCTCTATCAAAGTCTTCATTTCCCTGCCTTTCTTTTCACACTAACTTATAAGATTAATTTATATAGTGCTTATGTGTAAATAATCTCAAAATGCAATCTTGGGTTTATACATAAAGTTCTACATTTTTCTGTATTTTAGCTCATTAAGTATGTGTTAGTCCCTGGTTTTATTTTGCTGGCCAGTTTGTCCCATGAATGCTCACTTCAGTAGTTTCCATTTTCTTATACAACACAGTCATTGAGTTGCTTAACCATTGGGATATGTCCTGAGAACAGTATTACTAGATGATTCTGTCATCACATGAACATCAGAGGGTGTCTTAAAGGAATCTAGTTGGTAAGGTCCTCACTTGATGTGCCTTCTTAGTACAATCAAAACAGGCAGTATATAAGGCTGTAACCAATAATATGGCATACTGTTTTCAAATAAACTCATTTTTTAAGTTCAAGTACACATGAGAATAACAATAAAGAATACAATACAGTAAATAAGCTAGTACCATGGCAATTTATTATCACTAATGAGTATTGTGTACTTGGTTGTGGTAGTTTGAATGTCATTAGTCCCCATAAATCCATAGGGAATGGCACTATTAGGACATGTGGTCTTATTGAAGTGGGTGTGGTCTGTTGGTGGAAGTGTATCGCTGTGGGGGCGGGCTTTAAGGTCTCCTATGCTCAAGCTATGCCTAGTTCAATTCACTTCCTGTTGCCTCTGGATCAAAGACGGAGAATTCTCTTGTCCTTCTCTAGCACCATGTCTGCCTCACCATGATGATAATGTACTGAACCTCTGAACTATAAGCTGGCCAATTAAATGATTTCCTTTATAAGAGTTGCTATGGTCATGGTCTCTTTACAGCAATAGAAATCCTAAGATAATGATTGTGTGTGCTATGCTTACAAATGATTAACACAGCAGAGTGAGCATCCCAAACTGTAAGCCATCTGTGCACTACCATGATAAAATGACTATGATAGCATTAGTTGATTAGTTGATAGCAATTTTCAGCTTCTCTGGATCACCATTGTCCATACAATCTGTGGCTAACCAAATGTCAGTATACAGCACAAGACTGCTCTGAAGGTTATGACTTTTTTATGCCATTTTTATGTTTGATGTACTGCTTCTGATTTGTGTATGTATGTCTCAGCAGGCATGTTCATGTGTTACGGCAGAAGACAGCTTTCAGAAATTAGTTTCCTCCTTCCATTACACTGGTCTTCAGTCCAAACTCAAGTCACTAGGCTTTGTGGCAAGTGTCTTGTCTTTCCCCACTGAACCACCTCCCCCTTCCAACTGCTCTTTTTAAAATGCAGATTTCATCTTCATTTTTGCATTCTAACTTTAACTTATTAAGAGAATATATTCTATTTAATTATTTGGGAATTCCCATTTTTGGTGTATCCTAAAATGTAACTAACACTTATAAAAGTTCAAATTAGCACTGAAGAGTATACGCATTATTTGGAGGAGTGCCAGTTCCTCTTGATTCTAGTTCACCTGTTTGTCATACCAAAAAGGAAAAATAAAAGGTTGACGTGTTCCTGGTAAACTCTGTCCCTGCTTTGTTTTTTTTTAAATAACTTTTTAATATTTTATTTATTATGTATATAGTCTTCTGTATGCCAGCAGAAGGCACCAGATCTCATTCAAGGTGGTTGTGAGCCACCATGTGGTTGCCGGGAATTGAACTCAGGACCTCTGGAAGAACAGTCAGTGCTCTTAACCGCTGAGACATCTCTCCAGCCCCCTGCTTTGTTTTTATATGCCCCTGAAATTCATGCATTGGAAAATTAACCTCAAAGTCCCAGATTAATGGAATTTGATGGATGTAAATTCTATGGGATGGGAAAAGTTAGGAGGACTCATTAATGAGTTACTGCAGGGCCATCTCTATTAGAAAAGGTAGCCTCTGGTTAGCTTTGTCTGTCTCTTCCTATGTCATCTTCCGGCTTTGCAGAGTTTGCTACCCACAGCTTCTCAGTTCCTGCCAGCCTTGAGAATCACAAGCTGAACAATTTTTATTTTGTATATATTATCTAGTCTGTGGCATTCGGGCAGTAACAAAGGAAATAGACTGAAAGGCCCCTCTATTTTTATAATTTCATTAAAAGTTGCATGTTTGGGCTCCCATGAGACATGTGTTTCCATTTTATGAGGGAACTGGCTGCCCTGGGGTTGAAGCAGTGCTTGCTAGTTCTGGCTAAGGCACTTCTGACTGTAGGCATGTTATCCCCAGAGAAAAGAGGTTCTAACACAACCTTTTGGATTTTTTGCTGTGCTCTATAGCAAAAGAAAAAATTAACCTAATTGAACTACTAGAAAGAACAATATTAAAGTTTGGGGACTTTTTTTTAAGTGGAGAATTAAGGGGTAGCCAAACTCTAATACTGTAATGAACTTCCCCAAAGGCAGAATGCATTCTCTGGGCTTTTCTTCTTTGATTAAAGTGTTCTCTTTCTGGATGTTATCTTCCAAATTTCTAAGATGGAGTTGAGAATCCTTCTCTGGTTATGTCTATTGCTTTACATTTATTTGTTTAGTTAGGAAATAGAAATGCTGTAAATTTATATCTCCTTCAAAATTCTCTACCAAAAACCTTATTCTCATTGAAGCATTCACACAGATCTTCTAAGTTGTAAATTTACGTTATCACAGAGAAAAACCAAACTCCTTTAAAAAAATAAATGAATTTAAAGCTTGGTGAGATGACTTATACCTATAATCTCATCACTAAACAGGCTAAGGCAAGAGAACTTCTAAGAGTTCAAGGTCAGCCTGGGCTACATAGCAACCTCAAAGCCAGCCTGTGCCAGAATGTGAAATCCCATCTTGACAGGAAAAGAAAAAGACAAAAAGGAAAAATAGAAAAAATACAATATAAACAGAAGGTTGACTAACGTATGAGTTAACTGCTTTTGAGGTATATCCTGACAGCCTACAAAAAAATGATATATGTTGATAAGTATGCACATATATTTTAGTATGCACTCGTAGATACAGCTACATGTAGATTTACCATGGGTACACAGAAGAAAGTATTTATTCATGTATTGTCTCCTAACTTCTTAGTCGTATGAGGGACTAAGTTCTGTGATTTAATCTATCTCTTCATCACAAAAACACCAGAATAAACAAAGGAACAAACAAAAACACCTTTATGTAGGGGAGAGCTCATATATCGGAGATGCTGGCCACGCCCATTTGGGGCGTGGACAGAGGGACATGGGAAGGGCAAGAGATATACAGGAAGAAGAGAAAATAAGAAGCTCTCTCTTGGATCCTGGCTGTGTTTCGGAGAGCCAGAGTACTTCTCAGCTTACCCTGTAAGTGAATTCTATATTTAATAAAGTATCCTAGACCCTCTTTTTCCCGGTGCACTGTTTCCGTTTCAGCCGGTATCAGGAGTCGGTCCCCTGGATGTTCAATATTCTGTGGAGTAACGTTATGCATTACCAAAACTATCACCAGAAGCTTACCTTATTAGCTCTAGCTGTGCAAGTTCCTGATTTGCTTGAAAAATGGGCTTTTTAGTGAAGAGTTCACCAAGGATACATCTAATAGAGAAAAATAGAGCTGTCATTATCTAAATTTCCTCATTTTAATTCAATATCAAACTTTTTAGTACCATAAGTCAATGTGCCTATCTTACCCACAGCTCCATACATCAATAGCCGGTGTATATCGTTCTTCTCCCAAGAGCAGTTCAGGTGGACGGTACCACAAAGTAATGACCTTGTTAGTATATGGGCGACTAAAAAAAAAAAAAAAAAAAAACAGAGAGAGAGAGAGAGAGAAAGGACTCTTTAAATTTAGCATTTGTAGTAAGATTCTCTTAGGAAATACTACTTTAGGTAGTCAAAGCAATCCTACAATCATAATTAAAACTCGGGTATTTAATACACAATCATAAAACACATGGACAGTAAGCAGAAATTCCCCCAATATGACAATATAAAATTAAGCAGTTAGCAGTTAGTTAAGTAATTTGGGCAAAGAGAAGTCATTCATCAATTCAAATGCTGAGTAATGATTTTCCTTTCCATAAAAACTTTTTAAATGATTAATTCATAAAGAAATGGGAAAAGGACTAACATAACAATCTCTTCAAATTGAGATTACCTAAGAAAATGGCAGCTTTTGTTTTGGGTTTGAGTACAAGACTGCCCATGTGCTAGGCAAGTACTCTACCCAGGTCCCTACGAAAAGTTTGCTCTTTATTTGCTGATGAGCTAGGATTTTGCTGTATAGACCAGACTGGACTTCAACTCACAGAGATCCTCTTGCCTCCTCTGTGTGCTAGGATTCAATATGAGTACCATCACAGTTAACCCCTAGCAAAAGTTTTAACTAGGCATGTCTTTGAAAATATTTAACACATCTGGATGCACTCTGGTTTGACTACAAAAGTAGTTGTGGTATAGTCTACACAGAACCACAAGCTACAGCTATGGTGCTTTATCATAAAACCACAAAAGGAATATATATATATATATTGAGATTTAAATCTAGCCAAGTTATAATAAGGTTAGGTCTGACCATCATCACAGTACAAATTCAACAGCAAAATCTTTCTAAACATCAGACAATATGCTACATGATTTATATGAATGAAGAGGGTCCTAAAAAATCGGAACTTACGGCTAAAGTATAGACCTCAGAGTAACTATCTCTTTAGGCCAGTTATAAACGTTATTATTTTAGATGTCTTCCAAATAACAAGGACTACAAGAACAGATAGTAAATTCCCCAGGAAGGCTGTATTCCAAGCCCATTCGTTCACCTGAGGTTGGATCAGATTCATTTGGGGAAAAGAAAAAAGTGCATGCAATTTAATCCAGCAACTACTTCTTTTAGCAACCATAGGTCTGAAATTCCAGAAAGCTCTGACACACTTGACCAAATTTCTCTAAATAAATTTATCAATTTAGGCATCACAATATTCCCGAAGCCAAAAAAAAAAAAAAAAAAAACTTCGTTGACATTTGTCAAACTGAAAATTAACAAGAGTTGATTTGGTTTAATTTTCAGGCAAAGTCTCACTGTCTTGCCCTGGCTGGTCTGGGATTAGCTTTGTAACCAGGATGGTCTTGAGTTTCCAGGAACTTTCCTATCTCTGACACCCAAGAGCTGGGAGTCAGCCATATACCACCACATCTGGCTAAAATGCCTATGGAGTAAATAAAAATTAAGTAAACTTTCCTTTGTAACTTTTCTTTGCTTAGCTTCTGGCATCAATTATCTTCATATAGTAAAAAGTATTTTAAACCCTAGTTGCTCTACTAAAGCTGGACTTCATCCGTCTTATTTAAGCATAATTGCCTCTAAATCTGAAATTCCTTCCCATTTTTCTTACTTACCATTAATTCTTTGATGCACAGCAAAATATCTGCCAGCATAGGGTCTAATCTCTCAACAGCAAAATCTTTCTAAACATCAGACAATATGCTACATGTGAAATCTTGACATGATTTCACTGCCTTAACTCCCTATATTTTCTATCTTCACTCAAAAGTCCAAAGGCTCAGTCTTGAACATGAGCCCAAGCACAAAGTCTAGGAAAATATGGGGTTCAATAGAGCACTTAAACGTAACATAAGGTGACACGTGAATGAGCTGGCTGGGGTAAAGAAAGCTTGGAAACACATGAGGACTAACTTTTAAATTGTTTCAAGGGTCTATATGCACTTAAAGCCTAAGCTGTAAGACTGAAACTAGGTTAAACTATTCTCAAATAAACATTTAAATTAATGTAAATCTAATTTTTTGAATTTAAAAAATAATGAAAGTTTAGAGAAACTACAAATATTTGGGTGATGAAATTTTATTTAAAAGAAGTACTCAAAACTAAAGATTAGTTTACATGTCACATGTAAAATTCTATGCAATTTATTACAATCACTTTTAGCTTCAAGTTTGGCTTACTGTCTTTATCAAATTTAAAATAGTCAACTTTCCAAATGACTAAACATAAAACTACACAAAATATAGTTCTAAGTGTATCACAAAGTATTTAATGTAGTTAATTGTTTTCTAAGGATTTCTAAAATGTTAGTTTTTGTCAGGTAGTCTCTGCTTGTTTAATAACACATTTTATGCTTTTCTTCTAAACAATCCTAGGAATTTCAGAACTTTGGGGGAGGGATGTTCAGGGGAATAGATCTGGTTATGGTGTTCCATATATTAAAAGTTTGACAAGATCATTCTATGAAATCCCAGAAGATTCATGTAAAGGGATATACCTAAGTAAGATTTAAATGCGTAATTTCTCCCTTCAGTGATTTCTTTCACTATATAATTTACAGTATTTTTGAGACAAGAAGGAAAAGTCTTCGGGTAATTAATCATGAGAAATGTGGATCATTCTGCTAATACCTAACTAGCTGCTGCAGGAAGACAACACAGGGGCCTTTCTTTGCTTTTGCAGGTGGGGAATGGGCATGGTCTTCCCCATATAACCCTCAGGTAGACCTCAAACTTAAAAAGCTTTCTGTGTCAGCCTCTTAGGTGCTAAGGTGACAAATAGTATGCCATCACAGCTAGCCAGGAACCATCAACAAACTCACCTTAAATATAGCCTTTAAAAAAACAACAAAACAAAACAACAAACAAACAATTTCAACAGTTACAACCCAAGTCTGAGCCACTACTACTATTTCAACAGTCATTGATTTCTTCGCCTCTAAAGTACCCTTGCCTACCATCTTTTTAAAAACATTTTGTTTTAAAAACATAAAATCAGGTCATATCACACTGCAAATAAGTAAATAAAATTTACTTCAAGCCTCATAATCTGCCTATACACTGCTGATATCATTCCTGTGGCCCTACAATAGAACTTCAGACTTTTAAAACACCAGGATATTTCCCAGTAGCTGAGCTTTTCCTACCGGAATATTCCTATCTGGATCTTCATTAAATTTTCTTTCTTCACCCTCAGATCTTAGTACCAATTTACTTCTTCAAAGACAACTATCCTAACTGTCCTATCAAAAATTCCTCCTGTCGCAATTACTACGGCCAGAGTCCTATAGTCATTACTTTGAGTTAATAGTACAATTCAAATCCTTTAACTTCTCTGAAAACCATGTAAATGAGACAGAGGTTTAATCTGCCTTTTACAGTTCTAATGCCTAGCCTTTGGATATTTCTTACATCAAAGTCTGTTCAAGTAAGAATTTGTGTATACTTTTAACTGACTGGCATGCTGTAACTAGTTAACAGTAAGTGCAAACTTCTACTCATGTCTTTTCTTTTGCCTTTATACTTTTTAATACTTTCACATTACTTTTTACCTTGTAAGGAAATAATTTTTCAATTTCTGTATCATAATGCTATACATTGAAAAACAAAACTCATTTTCCCAAATAGATGCTGTCATGTTAGTAAGACCACTTGTCTACTCTGAAATTTCCAAGTGTGTAACTATCTTTAAGAACCTACATCATAACTTTCAAAAGTAAATTTGTTACCTTCTGCTGCAAATTGCTTTACTCTTGCTGTTTCCTGTCTCCACAGACAGCACCACATGTGATAGAGAACAACAGCTGTCCTCTAGGACTTGTTCCTTTCTTTTATAGCAGCTACCCCGCTACATACAGTACACTTCTCATCCTCACCACAATGAGGGGTGGCCATGAGACCAAGTGCATGCCACTGGAACAGGAATACATATGCTAACAGCCTTTTCTAGACATGCTTCTTATACCATACACTTTTACACAAGTTTTGCCTGTAACTGTAAATGTATCTAGCAAGCAGAAACCTTATAGGTAGGAGTGGAGATAAATTTTTTTCATAACAGGTAGAGTTCTAACTATTCTCCAGTAGAGACCCTTATGACATAATTCACCTCTTTCTAACATATAGTCCATTGCCTACTTCTAGCCACAATAATTTTTATTAAAATTCAGTGCAACCGCTTTATAATCAATTTTTCTTGCTTCCATATTTTCAAGACTAATTCACTTTCCAAAACACTGTCAAAACTATAGTCTTAAAACATAATATTAAGATTATATTGCTTCTAGTAATTATTCACACAAGAACAATAAAATCCTTTATTTCTACTGGTTCTTACTCCAACCACAATGAATCTTTAGTTCTCTGAAATGGCTCAGAGCAAATGTACGTTTTTCTGGAGCAGGGAGCCAGAAACCAAGTTAGGGGAGGAGAATCTTTGAAGAAATGAATGGTGCTTTAATGTTTTAAACAAACTCTTTTAACAAAATAAGTTGGTGGAAAATTCCTGAAATCCCAGCAGTTATAGGCTGAGAGACGGGAGGATTTTTCAGTGTAAGGCCACCTAGGCTATACCTAACTACATTTTTTTTAAAAAGTAGATTAGTGTTCTGGTTCTACTCCAGACCCCTACTCCTCCAAAGAGACCATACTCCATTTTTCATTTTATTATTAAGTGAGGGGGGAAACGCAAACACTGAGAGAGTATGAAGACAGAAGTACTTTAATCATAAAAGCAAATTTCAACATGAGGAGATCTAGGAAGGCACTGAGACCAATTCCACAAATCACATCACTCAACACAGTTTATAACGTAGTATCAAGAAAATGTTCCATGAGTGGGTTGTTGTACTTACAAAGGTAAAGATCAAAGTAAATGAGATTGAAATTGTGTTTGGCAGTAAAAAAAATTTGAAACCCAAGAAACTCAGAGAATTGTTGCAATCTGAAGAGATAATTCAATGTAGGAAACCTGAAAATCCAGAATCCTCAAAAATCAGCCTTTCCAACTTGATCTTCCGGGCTGGTTACCTACTGTCAACATCCTGAGGATAACAGACCTTGTTTACACAACAGAAAAAATTAAGAAGTCACTTGACAAAACACATATATTTGTCTTCAGGGATAAAAAAATCATACTTCTGAAAAGAGATAATCCTGTCTTTTTACAAAAATTAGATTAACGCTTTACTGAAGCTACAGCACTGAAAAAATAGTTATTTGGTTGTATGCATTTATTCACTTAGAAAAAGGGACACGCTGAGACTATGAAATGAATCATTTCAATTTACATCAATACTTAAAGTTCTAAGCAATAAATTCCATAATTTAATCAAAGACAGACAGACAAACGTACAACTCCGTCTGGCATTAAATTAAAACAGTGAGTTCAACAAGCTGCAATTTACAGGTGGCAAAACTTCATAAATACTTCAAAAATAAGGGTGTAAAAGTCAGCTACTCTCAACTGTGCTTTCAATTAAGTATCTTCCTCTATAAATCACTATCAACTTTAAGTATGTTTTACAGTGCTAGGAATTAACACCACTAACCTGGGCATACTAGGCAAGGACTTTACTACCAAATAATCTCTGGCCTCCATTATCAGTTTTTGAAAAGGCAGCAGACACTTCCATTTTATCAATAAGGAAAGCAATATCTGGAAGGTTGGGTAACAACAACAGAAAAAAATACTTAAAAAAAAACTTTACCTTAATGTAATAATCAAAATAGTTGCTTTGTTTGTTTGTTTTCATTGTTTAGCTTTCTAGTTTGGTATTTAAGGGAGTACTAAAGCTATCTAAAATAACTGAACAGGACTTGGGGGAGGGAGAAAATTCTGTACTTTTTAAATCTACTTCTAGAACAAAGACATATATATGACTGGAGAGTTGAGAGACCAAAGCCAATTAACTTCAGCAAATCTAAGACTGAAGATGGCTCAATGGTTAAGAACCCTAGCTACACTTCAGAGAACGCAGGTTAAATTCCCAGCACCCAGATGACAGCTCAAAACCATCTGTAACTCCAACTCCAGGGTATCCAACACTCTTCTAGGCACCTTGGGTACTGTGCACACATGGTGCATGTACATACAAGAAGACAAAATACTCATTCAAATAAATTCAGCATTCTTTGCTATAAAACAGCTACAAAATTGTTGTTAGCCTAACGGTACCCTCTAAAGAACCTTTGTGAGGCCCCTAGTGCTCTCTACATGGAAGATACTGTCACAAGATCAAGGTATGATCCAGAGGCTGAATCAAAACTATGAAGAACAAGTGTTCCTGTCCAAAACTCCAGATTTACTTTTCAGCTCTATTGGGAACTGGCTGGCAGTGTGAACAAACTAAAGCCTTGTTTTCTGACTTGTGCAAAATAAAGATACTTACACCACCCATCTAAGACGACTTTCTCTTCACATAATTATTGTGAAGCTACCTACTTAAAAAGAAATCAACATAGAAAGATCTTCCCTTTTTTCCCTTTCTTTAAATAATTCAAAGTGAATTAGGTACTGTGCTAAGCATTAACAGGTGCTTAGGTCAAACAAATAACCATGGTTGTAAGTCTTTAGTGACCAGCAGTAATGTAGCTATAAATTATAATAATGTACCAAAGCATTAATAATGATGATGATGATGTTCCACTAACACATGAAAAAAGATGCAAAACAGTGCCACCTTTGGGGTTCCTGGAAGATTTCATTAAACATTCATACCTGAATTGAACACTTAACTACCAAATTTTTTTCAGATGAAAACATAGGAAATACAATTGCATATAAAAGAAAAACAATTTAAGTAAACTCACAAAGGTAATTCAGAACAAAGATATTTAAGGAATTTTAAAGTTAAGCTATCCTAATATGGAGGCGTGGCTGAAAATGGCAGTGTCTAGCAATGGGAGTAGAGAACAACATGAAGCAAAGAGACTAAAGACAGGGACTATTCTTTAGAAGGATATGTATGGTTGCTAAACGGCGTGAAACACACGTGAAAACAAATGGGTAACTAAAGGAAAGTAGTATCTTTTTTTTTCTGGAACAACAGACAGAGCTTAATCTAAGATATGCATATTACCTAGGTGGAGATGTGCAGCAAACACAAATGCTTGATAACACAAAAAAAAATCGACACTTTAAATTTAGATTTGGCCAGGCATTGGTGGCATAGACCTTTAATCCCAACACTTGGGAGGCAGAGGCAGGAGGATCTCTGTGAGTTCGAGGACAGCCTGGTCTACAGAGTGACTTCCAGGACAGCCTCCAAAACAATACAGAGAAACCCTGTCTCTAAAAAAACAAAAAACAAAGAAATTTAGATTTGTAGTGAGAATATGGGTGAGATTTCCAAGGAGGTAGTAGGATGACGCTAGAAATTTAATTGCCTTTCCCATTTTACATAATCAAAATGGAGAGTACATGAAGAAAAAAAGAACTACAAATTTATTTTGATTTTACAATTAAGTCATCGACCTGAGTAAGATTTCCATTTGTGAAGACTGTTGAGGTGTATTGTTTACTGTTATGTATAGCATGCAGTAGTATTCTTTGTCATTGTTATGGTTATAGTTTTGTCTCCAATCTCCCAAAAGATCCTCAGCATTACCCAGAAACTGCAGTACAAAAGGACAGAGTCCCTTCTCCCAAAATACATTTGATGTTTTAAAGCACATGAATCAGAATGCTGTTTCTATCTATAAAATGACAGCCATTCTAGGTTCAGGGACAATGAGCCATTTAAGAAAGTCCCTCGACAAGTGGCAAGATAAGAATAGCCACTAGCCGGGTGGTGGTGGCGCACGCCTTTAATCCCAGCACTTGGGAGGCAGAGGCAGGCGGATCTCTGTGAGTTCAAGGCCAGGCTGGACCGACAGCCTCCAAAACAATACAGAGAAACCCTGTCTCGTATAAAACAACAACAACAACAACAACAACAACAACAAAAAAAAAACCAAAAAAAAAAAACCCCAAAAAAGAATAGCCACTAGATGGCAACATTGCTTATAACACAGCCTGACCAAGAAGGATGTATTAGAAACCCACCCACCATGGGATCACCCAGAAATACAACAGACTTTGGTTACTATTTAAGGAAGTTTTATTTTGATAATGGCAATTTTTAGAAACATAAAGGTTGGGTATGTTTGTTATTTGTTTGAATACTTTGTAGGAACTATGCAGCATTTGGGGTTTTGGTAGTTTTGTAGGTTGAACCCACAGCCTCAAACACACCAGACAGGTGCTTTGCCACTGAGCAACACTTTAAAGTCCAGGAATTGGAGATGTAAAGATTTGTTTGTTTGTTTGTTTGTTTTTATATGTATGAGTGTTTTGCCTGTATAAAATCATCAAGTGCCCAGTGTCCACAGAAATCGGAACCAGAAGATGGCATTAGATACCCAGGAACTGGAGTTCCAGATGGTACTGAGGTATCATGTGGCTGCTACAAACCAAACCTGGGTCCTCTGCAAGAGCACAAGTCTTCCCAATTACTGAGCCATCTCATCCAGGCCCAATTTTGGAAACGTTAAGTCCATCACCCATATTTAGAGTCATGAAACTCTTTAAATGGCTTAACCAAGATTTCAGAGTGATAACAATGCAGTGGCAGAAGTATCACCAGGAGGCCATTTCAAGGGCTAAGGTACAAATTATGTCTGAGGACAACCTGAAATATAGAGTGAGACTGTGTAAAGAAACAGTATTTTACAGCTGGATAAGGGCAATGCAAAGACTACAACCAAAGTTTCTCAATTTAGGGCTATAGAATTTATTTTCTTCAAACTTCAAACCATGTGCTGTTAGCCAGGCATGGTGGCACACACCTTTAATCCCAGCACTCAGGAGGCAGAGGCAGGAGGATCTCTATGAGTTTGAGACCAGCCTGGTCTACAAGAGCTAGTTCCAGGACAGCCTCCAAAGCCACAGAGAAACCCTGTCCCGAAAAATAACACAAAAAAAAAAAAAAAAGAAGAAGAAGAAGAAGAAGAAGAAGAAGAAGAAGAAGAAGAAGAAGAAGAAGAAGAAGAAGAAGAAGAAAAAAGGAAAGAAAGAAAAGTGCTGCTATAATTTTTCCTCTAGAAAAAGCAGACAATTTTAATTTTTTGTAGAAATGCCTTCTTTTGTCCTAAAAAGACATATAGATATATGTAAATATAGTTATACAATATTTTTTCTGGAACATCTGTTCCAAATGCATAGGAATTTCTTCAACAAAAGTAACTTAAGCTATAAAAGGTAATTATCCCAATATGGATGAAACAACAAGAAAGGAAGGAATTACATTTGAGGATGACAGATAAATTGCATCAAGGGACAATATAACTACAGTGAAATATCAAGGGATTAAGAAAATAGAATCCTTAACCAAATAACCCCCAAAGAAGAGCCAGATTAGTCAGAAACTAAAAAATAGTAATTGCTATTCAAGTAAAGTTTTAGATTAAGTAACATAAAGACCACTTTCTTTGCAAATTCTACCAAAAGGAACATTACTATCATGTAAAAATATTTAAAAATTTAGAGCCAGGCACAGAGACACACATCTTTAATCTCAACACTTAAGAAGTAGATCTAATGAGTTCAAGACCAGTCTGGGTTATATAAATATAAAGTACAAAAAAAAAAAAAAAAAAAAAAAAGAGTTGAAAACCTGAGCTATACTCCTTGACCCTGTCAACACACCTTACAGTCATTCAGTCCTTCAGGCCAGCAAAGACACACTAGAATGTGTCCAACAACAGAACCAATGAAGTAGGTATGGCATACATCACACAGAATATCATTAAGGTGGGTAGAGAGGGAATTGGGGAAGTAAGTAAAAAGAATATGACCAAAATGTAGCATATGAAAAAGATGTAATGAAAAATAAGTTATAATACTGGGCAGTGGTGGCACATGCCTTTCATACCAACAATCTGTGAGTTAAAGACCAGCCTGGTCTACAGAGTGAGTTCCAGAACAGCCTCCAAAGCTAAAGAGAAACTGTGTCTCAGAAAACCAAAAAAGGTTTTATTAAAAAAAATAAATAAATACTGTGTTGTTCAATGTTATAACAATATGATGAACCTAAAAGACATTAAGTTAAATAAGGCAGGCACATAAGACAAAGATCACATGATTTCACTTGCATATAGGAGCTAACAAAGTTCAACTCAAAAGCGTACAAGAGTGGTAGTTGCTAAGAGTTGTGTGTTGAAGACTGAGAATTGGTCAAAAAATATAAAATTTGTAATTATGTGGGAGGAGTAAGTTCAAGAGGTCTATCAAACAACTTGATGAACATAGTAACAATTCAGTATCTTCTTGAGAATTACTAAAAAATTTTAAAGTGTTCCACAAAAAAATCAACATAAGACATTAGCTAATTAGCCTAATTTATCCATTCTACAATGTCATACATAGTTCAAAACAATTTATTGTATATAATTTTATACACCAATTAAAAGTAATTTTGAAAAAAGATAATATGGCTTAATTCAAAGAATTTATAATTACATAGATACATAAATAAAAGCAGGAAAGGAATTAAACCCAATAAGTCCCACAGCTTATTTACATAAAATCATTATTTCAACAAAATATTCTATTTTGAAGGTATGTATTAATTCTAGAAAGAGTCTTATTTCTTTACAACCAGACACAGAGGGAGCCAGTCAGATACACACCCCAACTTTAGCCAGAGAAGCTCCATCTTTCTCTACTTTACACACTGAACTTCCTCACAAATGCTTGTTTTTAAATAGTTCCAGGGGGTTGGAAAAAAACAGACTACTGTAAATATAAGTAAAACAAAAACAAAAAAGGTGATGTCTAAAATAATAAAATTTTAGGATTTAAATGTATTGTTTATAAAGCATAAACCAAACTTCATTACTAAATACACAATTAAGAACCTTAATGTCAGCTGGGCGTTGGTGGCCCACGCCTTTAATCCCAGCACTGGGGAGGCAGAGGCAGGCGGATCTCTATGAGTTCGAAACCAGCCTGGTCTACTGAGCGAGTTCCAGGACAGAGACCAAAACAGTACAGAGAAACCCTGTCTCGAAAAAACAAAAAACAAAAAACAAAACAAAAAAACTAAGAAAAAAACAAAAAGGGACCTTAATGTCTAGATTCTGCACTAAAAATTTAAATATTACTTTTTTTTAAGTTTAAGTTCATTGCAGTCATATTTAAAGTCACACATTTTAATAGAAAAAATTTAATTCACAATTTAAAAATCAAATTTATTTAAAAATTGAATATATAAAATTATTAAAATTAAATCAGCCAAACCAGTTTTGTTTTCTTTACAATTATTCAGGAAACATAAATGTCTGTGTTTAAAAAAAAAAAAGAAAGAGGAAAGAAAGAAGCCAGGGCTGAAAAAATAGGTCAACAAGTACTTGCTGCTTTTTCAGACTACCTAGGTTAAGTTCCCAGCACCCACGTGGTAGTTCACAGCCCTCTGAAACACCAGTTTCAAGGCATTCAAAGGACTTCTGACCTCCATGGGTACAAGATAGGAATGCAGTAGACATGCATACATGTGGCCAAAGACTCATATACATAAAACAAAATTGAAAAAAATTAACATTCTAAATAGAGCTTCTAAAGTTGAACTTCAGGCTTACAATAATTCATCTCAAAGTATTATTCTTACCTTTCTTCTGAGCTATATAAACGAGCAAGTCCAAAATCTGCAAGTTTTATCTGTCCTCTGGTAGAAATAAGACAAAATAAAAAAGCATTAGTCTACCGTGAATCTGCTAACATATATTTATAGTCTACTCCTAGTGCTCAATTAAGACACATTAAAAACAAAACACATACAAATTCTTTTGTTGTACTACAGGCAAGGTTAACTAGTAGAAAATGTACGAAGCAAATTTACAAGGTAACAATTAGCATTTTGCTTTGGAAAGTTTCTTTTTGTTGTTATATACCCATTCAATCATCCACATCTACATGTTCTTAGTTTTCAGATTCAACCAGCTTTAGATCAAAACTGAAGATGCACGCTCTTGTGTGTTAATATTTCCAACACAATAGTGTACCAACTATTAAAAAAAATTTGCCTTTTTAATCTAGACAAATACTACCCTATTTTAGGAAGGTCCTAAAGACCCTAAAAGGATGCAGTGGTTTTAAGAGTAGTCTTAGAAACAATGCCCCTAAGGGGCCCAGCACACAATTGTTCTTTCAGTGGCATGAGTATGATGATGTATCAGGCACTGCATCAGTCTCTACTTAGAAAAGTACCTCAGTGACACCAGGGCATAGGAGTACTTAAAGTAGATAGTACTCAAGAAATCAGTCTGAAATCTATGTGTAAGCTGACTATTGTTCATTACTCAAGAAATCTGAAGCAATAAACTGATTTTTACAGGTAGTTATATATTACATTAACAATTTAAACACATAAAGTTCATATCCATACCTATTATTTAGAAGGATATTTGAACATTTAATATCTCTATGCAAAAAGTTCTTCTTATGACAATAATCCAGGCCTTCCATGAGCTGTCTCATAAAAGATTTTATATGGTTTTCATTAAAATGAACCAAGCCTGATTCCAGTAGTCCCATCAGATCATGGTCCATATATTCAAACACCAGGTAAAATGCACCTGAGAATGAGAACAATTAACATATTAAATGCTTTTATTCCTACAATCTATCTAGAGGCTCAGAATTTTTTAAATAAAATACTGGTATGGGATTAACCTTGACAATAATAGCTACTTTGTCACACACTTGTATTCTCTCAATACTTAATATCAAAAAATGTCTCAAGAAAACAGCAAAAGCAATTTTCTTCTAAAGAAAGCCCTTATGATACAAATCAACTCCGCTGATTTCCACATTTTATAGTTTTTGATCTGATTAAATTCTTACCAATGTCAGACAAATTGTTTTTCAGTATGAAGTGAATAAAATCTGTATGGTTCAAAGAAAATTAAAAAGTTGTTGAGAGAATTGATTTTAAAATAAGGATGTGAGCCCAAACAGACCAAAATCATCTTTAAATAGCTTCTATTAAACTTTCAACAGACGCATAAGTTGTTTATAAGATGGTAAGTGAAAGCATAAAAATTACAACTTTACCTTATACAACCAGTGTTTAAAGCTCTCACTAAAACGTATGCAAACTGAATCCAAAACTATACATAGAATAGTACAATAAAGTAAAGCTTTACAGAGTGACTTCCAGGAAAGCCACAACTACACAGAGAAACCATGTCTTGAAAAAGAAAAAAAACTAACAAAAGCCATGCCATCCTCTGTGAAAGGAGGAAAACCAGCCAAAGAAGATGCCCAAACACAGTACACGATCAGCTAACTTTAAATAGAGCAAAGAACTTTCAAAAACAATGCAATTGATGAATACTTTCTAAAAATGTATTGTACCTCTCTGAAGACAATAATGTGCCCACCCCCGCCATATTTAAAAGGAAAATGCTAGGTATTCTGAGATAAAATCGTCATAGTTGCTAATTCTATGTAGATATTAATATGCAAAATGTAAGGTAAACTTATATATAGAAGGAAAATACAATTGCAGTTATTGGTAGGTGAGTATCTTCCTAAACATTTAAGAGAATATAGAGGAAGTCAGTGGATTAAGAGAAAAGTCTATATGCACACAACCACAATCATTGAAAGG
Organism: Mesocricetus auratus; assembly: GCF_017639785.1. NCBI lineage: Eukaryota > Metazoa > Chordata > Mammalia > Rodentia > Cricetidae > Mesocricetus > Mesocricetus auratus. The sequence continues at coordinate 41,505,611 of NW_024429196.1, forward strand.
TTTAAGGGTTGGGGAGATGGCTCCATGACTAAGAGTGTTTGCTGCAGAAACCTGAAAACTAGAGTTCAAATCTCTAGCATCCAAGCAGCAAAAGCTGGACATGGTTGTGAGGATTTACAATCTGTATTGGGGGCAAAACAGGCAGACACTGTGTCACTGGCTAACCAGTCTACCTGAAATGGCAAGAGCTTCAGGTTCAACAAGAGAACCTATTTCAAGGAAATAATTACACGGATATAACAGAACCCCTTCATCCTCCTCCAGATTCTACATGAGCACATGCATCCCTGCATGCACACACACATACGAACACATGAACATACTACACACTCACAAAAATTGTTAATGATACAATAACAGAAAAATACAAATGACTAGAACTAAATTATAACAAGAATTAAACATCAAGATAGAAAAAATCAATAAAAGGGCTGATTTAGGTTTTATTCTTTTCCTGAGGGAGAAGGGGTGGACACTTAACTTCATAAAATTATAAAATTCACCTTGAAGAAATTGTATCAAATCATCATCCAAAACACTGTTGAAATACACACTTTACCATACAAGAAATTAATATGCCCTGTCCATTCTTACAGAAAGACATAACCATGTAATAAAACACAAACCAGAAACAAATTACAAATGTTTCCAATAGTTATGGAAACAGCAATTTCAATTTTAAGAAAGCAAAAAATGACAAGAAAATAACTCATTTAGATAAAATTATATCTCACAGGGAGAGAAGCAGTTACATCAAAGACAAACTAATGAAAATTAACTAACAAAGTCAGCTAAATAATGACTTAGGAATGCCACTGGAAGAAAATATAGATCCAATGGGGAAAATGACAACTGGGGAAATACTGTCTGCGATATAATAAACATCCTTAATGTAAAAGAAAGCCTTATAAACTAGTGCAAAAGAAACTCCTCCCACAGAACAAGATGGGAAATAAAACAGATGATCAGGTGGACACAAAGGTGTAGCACTTTGGAAGTAGGAAAAGATCAGAAGTTCAAAATCATACCCAGCTCTGCATTAGGTTAAAACAGAGCCTCCAATATTCAAAAGAATGTCTGTGTCCAAAGCAACATTAAATATACTTAATCTTAATACTATTCCAAACAATATACCATTTTAACAAAAATATTTCAAAAACAGCATACAATATTAACAAAGGTGGGGGGAGCATAAATACTTAGAAGATATGTTTAATTTCTAATTTCACAGCTCACAGAGTAAGCCACTAGCTATGGAGCACTTCTGGCTAGTCCAAAAAAGGTTTTACATATAAAGTATGTACCAGATTTCTATTAATTAATATAAAATACCTCAATATCTCAGGAATATGCTACACAACTAGGTATGATACACAGGCATGCAACACACAGAGAAGAATCTCAAATGCAAGGTCAAGCTAGTATATAGCAAGACTTTTCTCAGAAAAATAAACTGCAAATAATTAATTATAATAATGGCTAATGATATGGCTCAGTGGTTAAAAGTCCTTGTTCTTTCAGAAGACCTGTGTTCAGTTCTATTCCTAGAACCCATTATCAAGTGTCTCTCAACTGTCTGTAATTGTAGCTTCAGGGGATACAATCTCTTCTGGCTTCCATTAGCAACACACACACACACACACACACACACACACACACACACACACACACACACACACACACACACACACACACACACACACACCCTGTAATAATAATAAATGCCAAATTGATTATACAATGAAATAATTTAGCAGACACTGAACTAAAAATTATTAAAATTGGCTGCATGGTGGCAGTGCATGCCTTTAATCCCAGCACTAAGGAGGCAGAGGTAGGCAGATCTCAAAGAAGAAGGCCAGCCTAGTCTATAAAGTGATTTCCCAGATATCCAGGGCTGTTACTCAGAGAAACCCTGTCTCAAAAAACGAAACAAAAAAAATTAAAATTGATTTAACTTCATCTGTTTCATTCTGAAGCAAAATCACTAGATAACATTATATTTTGAAGTAAAAAGCTTTCTGTTGTATTTCTGTCAAGTAGCAATGAATGAGAGGAGTAAGAACTGGAGTAAGACAAAACAATATTCTGCTCTCAGAAACCATAAAATTCAATGACAAATCACTATAAACAGCAAAAATTCAGAAAAATAGTGTAACTTACAATAATCATTAATATTGGCTACCAGTTATAAGATAAAATAGAACCCATTGGTAATAGTTAATTAAATTTTTAAAAAACTCCTAATTCCTTTATGAGACAGAAAAGCACACAGACAAAAGTGCACAGAGGAATAAAACTGCCAATCTTCCCAAATTAATTTGTAAATTATGCAAAAGCCCAATTTCTAAAATTATTAGTGTTATATTTAAATAATAAAATGGCCCACAGGCTCATGTACTTGAACATCTAATGCCAAGTTACCAGACTGTTTGGGATGGTTAGGGGCTTTCTGGGAGGTGGAATTTTGTTGGAGTAAGAACAATGAAGGAAGACTTTGATTTTATAGCCTGGCCTTACTCTAGATGAAATGTGATCACTGGGCTTCCTGGCTGCCATGCATGCCTTTCCTGCCATGTTGGACCAAATCCCCTCATGAACTGTAAGCAAAAATAAATTCTTTTTTCCCTAACTTGCTTTTGGCCAGGGTATTTTATCACAGCAAGAAAAGTAACAAATATAATCAGTAAAAAAATTCCCCTACAATGTAGATCATATAAAAAATAATTGAGAAAAACAAAAGCATCTGAAAGAGAAAATATTTTCTTATTATTTTATGTGCACTGGTGTTTTACCTGCATGTATGTCTGTGTGAGGGTGTCAGATCCGGAAGTTAACTGCCAAGAGAGTGCTGGGATTTGAAACAGTCAGTGCTCTTAAACAATTGAGCCATTAAGCAATGGCTCTACATCCTATTTTTAAATTTATTTAAATTATAATGTAAACTACTTAGGTAATTAAAAAGTGCAATTCAAGAAATCCAAAAATAGATTCCCAAGTACACACTGAACTTTTACTGTAGGGTAGACTGTGGGACTGGCATACATGAGGACCTGCCTCAGAAGACAGGCAAGCATGAGGACCTGATTCCAGATCCCCAGCACCCATGAAAATCCCAGGCAATAAGGCACATGATTATAATACCAGTGTTGGGAAGATCCCTATAGTTCACTGATCAGCCAGACTAGCTGACGATAATGAGGAATCCTGTCTCAAAAAACTGAAGTAGAGAGCAATTAAGAAAACACCCAAATAATGCCGGGCAGTGGTGGCGCATGCCTTTAATCCCAGCACTTGGGAGGCAGAGGCAGGCGGATCTCTGTGAGTTCAAGGCCAGGCTGGACCGACAACCTCCAAAACAATACAGAGAAACCCTGTCTCATAAACACAAAAAAAAAAAAAAAAAAAAAAAAAAGGAAGAAGGAGGAGGAGGAGGAGGAGGAGGAGGAAGAGGAGGAGGAGGAGGAGGAAGAGGAGGAAGACACCAGTTGATAGTGACCTCTCTCTGGCTTTCACATGCACTTAACACATGCCCCCAAATAGATACCTACACCCCACATACACCCACCAACCCACCCCACAGAGAGACAGAAAAGAGAGGGAGATAGAGACAAATGCCAACAGATTATTTTACTTCTTAGTAAGTAGTGGTAGGATAACTGAATACCCAGATAAAAAGGTAAAAATAGTGTGCCCTAATAACACCCACCAATATAAAAAGCATTCTAGGACTAAGAAATAAAAAACAGAATTATTTGTTGAAAATAATTCCTTATACTGAGAGTAGGGAAAAACACCCCCCTAACCAGCAAAAAACAGTAAGAAGACAAATAACTGTGATTACTATCTCTAAATCAGAAAAACAGGCAGATATAACCTCAAAACAAACCCATGGGGGCTGGAACAATGGCTCAGTAGGTAAAGGCACTTGCCAAGCAAGTCCCAACACTAGAGGTAGATAGATTCCCAGAACCCACAAAAAGGTAAAAGGATAAAATCAACCCCACCAAGTTGTCCTCTGACCACATGTGCACCATAGTTATATACCCCCATACATACATCATGTATGTAATCAATGATGATAAACTATAAACAAAAGCAAAGAAATCTCCATGGAAGTCATTACCAAAGTAGGAAGCCCAAAAATGTAACCAATGAGCTGGAAACCTAGTGTGAATTAAGTTTGAATAGATGGTAAGGGGATAGACTTAGCCAAGAGAGGTATCTAACTAGGCCTGACAACCTAAGTTGGACACCCAAATGCAACAAGGTGCAAGAAAGAACCATCTCTCAATAGCTGTCCTCTGAACTTTAAGCTGAAAGGCACACAGGAACATGCACCCCTACACACACACACACACACACACACACACACACACACACACACACACACACACACACAGCCAAACAGAGTAAATTCATAATAATCATGATAATAACAATAATACTAATATGCAGTAAGGGATTCGGTCTTGGACTCCAGTACTTTTCCTAGATTTTTATCACTAGAAGCCCAACATCAAAATTATCATGAAAGAAATTCACAGTGTCTCAGGTAAAATGAGGAAAGAGTTATTTGTGATATTCCTAGAACAGTGGTCGCAACCTGTGGGTCACAACCCCTTTACAAGTCAGAAACTTTCCCCAGGGGTCACATATCAGATATTTACATTACAATTCATAATATTATGAAGTAGCAACAAAAATAATTTTATGGTTAGGGGTCACCACAACATGAGGAAATGTATTAGCCAATAGGGTCTACTGGAATCTTCCACCTGTGGAGCTCTCCTAGCCTTCAACTAACCAAAACAAGGCTCAACTCTAGCACACTGTAGCTGTTTCTATCTCATGTAAGGAAGAAAAATCAGTCACAATAAAGAAGTATCTATGAACAGCACAGCCTCAAAGCACAAGCTTGCTAAAAACTAAAGAAATAATAGTCCCCCTACCCCTATTCCATACCATTAATAGTGCTCATAGACAAAAAACCAGAGAGTTCGTCAAAAGAGCATGTTTCAGGCCCTATTTAAAAAGAAAAAAGAAAAAAAAAACTTCAGAGAAGCTGAAAAACAACTAACTAGGAAGACAAGCCATAAACAAGAGAGGAAATTCTAGCCTCAAATCCTAACTAATATAACAAATGCTAAAAATAGCCCAAACAGATAGCCAGGTGAGCATAAAAGCTTACACTTTTAAAGGCCTATGTACTTCAGTAATCATGTATTACTTAGGACTTCAAAGAAAATTTACAAGGTATATTAAAACAGTCTCAAGAAACACAATAAGCATCAGCATCAGCATCAAAAGTAGAGAGAATTATCTGATCGGGAACTTTCACAAGCTATTGGGAGCATGCTAGGAACACCAGTGGAAATGAGTCAGAACAGATGGGCAATGTAAGAAAAAAAAACACTTCTAAGAATTGGAGGTTTTGTTGGAATTTTAACACTAACAGAAATAAAGAATGTCTTTTCAGTATCCTGTCTAAAGCCAAGTCTATTTACACTCTTTGTGATACGGACAATAATGACTTTGCTGCTCACCTCTTGTATAAGATCAAGCCAGCACATCACAATACTTTGTAAGCCATTGAAGTGCTTCACAAAGGAGGGAGGGCTTACCACTGTACTATTATTTCATTATTCCACATGGAAAGGGGTGCTACAGTTTGAATCTTAAAATTACTAATATGTATATGTAAATATACTAATTTGGAAATCAATGCTAGTAATAACAAGCTCTAGTACTCTTCTTGGCTGTCTATGCTAAAGACTGTTCTAAGAAGGCACCTGTATAATAAAGGAAAACAAACTGTTTCTACTTTTAAAATTGGGATGTGATTATCTTTCACAGGCTTATCAATATACCAAACACATCCAAGGAAAGAATCACTGAGTACAAAAAATATGTCTACAGGAATGTTCAAAAGTGATGAGTAGCTGGGCAGTGGTGGGGCATGACTTTAATTCCAACAGTCAGGAGGCAGAGGCAGGCAGATAGATCTCTGTGAGTTCAAGTGCAGCCTAGTCTACAGAGCTAGTTTCAGGACAGCCAAGGCTTAGGGAGAGGAAAGGAAGAGAGGGGAGGGAGAGAGGGGAAGGGAAAGAGGGGAGGGAAGAGGGTAGAAAGGGGAAAAGAGGAAGGGAGTGGGGAGTGGGAAGAGAAGAGGAGAAGAGGGGAAGGGAGTGGAGGGAAGGGGGATGGAGAGGGAGAGGGGGAGAAGAGAAGTGATATATAGAGTGATGGTGGTGATACCAAAAAAATGGATAGTGCAGACTATCCAAAGACCATAAAATAATCACAAGATGTTAACACTATTTCAAGGCTGGAAAAGAGGAAAAGAGAAAAGGAACCAGAAGAAACACTGAAGGCAATAATGAGTAAGAAAGCATGCCCTGGAATTATTGAAAGCCACAGATGTTTCCCTATGTGCCATTAGTAAACAGCCATAATTTGAAACAAAAAACATGAGCTGGGCATGGTTGGCACATACATTTAATTCTAGCAGTCAGTAGGCAGGCAGATCTATGAGTTAAAGACTAAGCTGGTCTTCAGAGTTCCAGGACAGTAAAAGCTACACTGAGAGAAACCCTGTCTTGAAGAAACATAAGTTCACACACACATCTATGGAAAAACTACACAATTCTAATGGAATAAATTATAAAACCAGATAAATGCAAAAATGATCCATGTATATAAATAGTATGCTCAGCATATCAGATATCAGTTCTTCCTTGCTTAATGTATATATTTAACACAATCTTAATTAAAAACTCCACCACGTTACTTTGAGGGTATCGATAAAATGACTCTAAAGTTTAACTGGCTAAGGACAGATCCAGAAGGGCAATACAATGTTTAAGGAGAAAAGTTAAAGAACAAAGACTCCCCAATCTAAGACTTACTATATACGCTCCCATCAATACATGGTGAAACTGATGAAAAAACATGAAAGCAGATGAGTGGTACACAAGAAAAACATAGAAATAGATTGATAAAAAGTAGAGGGCTCATCTTCAATAAACACGGGAAGGTAGTACAGTGGAGAACAGAGTTTTCAAGAAAATGCTGCTGAGCAAATTTATTAATATGTAAACAAAAATAATTCTACAAACAGCTACGTATCATTCACCAAAATTACTTTGGGAGGGCCTTTTCAAGACAGGGTTTCTATGTGTAACAACCCTTTTGTAGACCAGGCTGGTCTTCAGTACTGGGACTAAAGGTATGTGCCATCATATCTGGCTCAAAATTTACCTCTTATTGGATCACAGAACTAAGTATAAAATTGAAAACTCAACTACTAGAAAAAAATATATCCAAAAATCTAGGCTTAACTTAGGATTCATGATGATTGTATAAAAGTATTTATTTTATTTTAAAGTATGTGTCTGACACCGGGTGGTGGTGGCGGCGCACGCCTTTAATCCCAGCACTCGGGAGGCAGAGGCAGGCGGATCTCTGTGAGTTCAAGGCCGGGCTGGACCCATAGCCTCTGAAACAATACAGAGAAACCCTGTCTTGTAAAAACCAAAAAAGTATGTGTCTGAAGAGGGTGTGTGTAAATGGGTGCTAGTGCCCGCAGAGGACAGAAGCCTGATCCACTGGAGCTGGAGCTACAGACTGTTACAAGCTGCCCAATGTGTGTGCCAAGAACAAAACTCTGGTCCTCTGCAAAAGTAACCAGTGCTCTTAACTAAGCCACAGCTCAGTTCCTGGTGATAAGTTTCATATATATAAAAGGCTGACACCACAATATGTGAAAACTGAACCTAATAAAATGTCCCTTTTTGAAAAACACCCTTGGAGAATAAAAACACAATTTGAGAGAAAATCTTAATGCAATACATACCAGATTAAGAAAGTCTGGTTTCCAAAACATTCAAAAAGTTCTTAAAATTTTATGAGACTCAGCATGGTGGTCTATAATCTCAACTACTCAGAAAGATGAGAAAGAAGGCTCCAAAGGTCCCCCCCATAAATTAAAATCATACCCAAACTCTCAAGTCAAAGTTTGGTGCCTAAACTCTCAGCGTGCAATGAACTTACAGACTACACAAGCTCGGGGACTAAAGATCAAACAGGAATTAACCATCACAGACACTAAAACACTAATGAAGTAAAATAATTTTCCATTAAATTTTAAATAGTTTCCACCTGTTCTAGAAACAGACTAACCCAAAAAAGAAAAAAGGCATCAGCACACTTTGAGTATATACTAAGGAAGGCCCTGAAGAGAAAATCCTGTATTTCAGAAAACCAGACTTTCTCAATAAACATGAATATCTGGTGTCATAGCAGAACTTAGTTTTATTTTTGGCACAGTCAAGGATTGAACCTAGGATGTCATACAATCTGCAGCTCTAAACAGAGCGTGGGTCTCTGAAAACAGCTTTATGACACTAATCAACCAAGCTTAACCTGCTGAGTGTTTTCTGTGAGACTCTCTCATAGAAATATCAAAAGTTATATCCATAAAGCTTCACTAATGTGACTGCCTACTCATGAACCAAACACGGACAACAACAACAGACATGCTAACATGGATGGTGAAAGCCCACGAGGGCTCAATCTTACACAAAACTGCAGGCAACCAAAGAATGCCAAGAGCTGGAAAAATACTCTTCACCACAGAAAAGCACATCAACTGGTTATCCAATACCAAATGTTTTCAATAAGTAACATATAATAACAATATGTAACAATAAGTAACATATAGACTAAGCAGGTTATACTTATGTACTTGGGAATATGTATGTGTATGTACATATATGTATGTATGTGTGTGTGTATGTATGTAAAAATTATTAATGAAAAGCCAGGAATTTGAAAGACAGCTAAGAGTTTGAAGGGAGGAAAGGGAAAAGAGAAATGCTGTGGTTATAATGTCAACAGAAAAGAAAAAAGATTAAAGTTTACAAAAGAAAGAAGGAGGGGTAATCTAGTTCCAGAGTGCCTTGGGACTAGGAGCTGCAAAAGGCAATCCTGTTAGAATCTCCATCCTAGTGGCCAGCCCCCAATAATCATGTTCATCGGTTCCACAAACTAAATCTATGGAAGTTCAGTAACCTATTACTTTTTGAAATAATGCTCAATAGTTAATCTTATATTTTTAACCAAAAAAAGGTACTTTTACCACCTTCTGTATGTTCATGATAGTAATAAATGGAATGTGTTTAGAGGTGACAACTTAACTGGTTTCCAGAGATACACACTTCTGAGACTGGTTACACTAAAGATAATGAATATATCCTCATCCCCAAAATGTTCTTGTGGTCATGGAATACAGTAACATAAATATTACATTAAACTTTACCTAGTCTTTTTTTAAATATTTTCTAATTATCAACAGAACAATTTTTCTGAACTTTGACATGTTTTTAATGGCTCTTATAGCATTTCCCAGTGGTAATGTGCAATGGTGATGTTCATAATTCTTTAGCTAGATATATAAATTGCTTGTACTATTTATTATAAGCAATATTATAAAGAACAATCTTATAACTATGAAAAGTCCAAATTAGAACTGTAAGTTAAAAAGTACATTTTCCCTTAAAAAAATAACAACACGTTTATCATATATTTATTATGTCCAGGGCATCACATCATGTCCTTAAAAGTTGTATTTACAGCATTATACTAATATCCTTGTCAACGATCAATACCCTTAGTATTTTATTCATTCTTTGGTATTTAGATTATATTCATTCTCAACCCTCCCTCCAATTCATCCTCTCAGATCCAACCCCCATTCTTGTCCTAATTCAGACCTTCTCCTTTGCTTTTAAATAACTGGCTACAACTAGTATTACCCATATTCATAAGGATACACAGTCATCCATGGAAGCATGGACCGCCTACCATAGATCACACCGCTCAAGAATCCTGACTCGTTCCACAGTAGCCATTAGCAGCTCCTCAGCTGACGGTAGTCTTGTGAGCCCCTTGCCTATGAATTTTTTTTCATAAATCCTTGCCTCTCCCAGCACTATAATTCCATTCAAATCTCCACCAGTAAGTTTAACCTCATATACATGTACATATGAAAATAACTATAAAGTTTTTTAAACAAAAAGTGGAAAAGACCTCTATATACCAGAAATTAAAATAGTATACAAGGCTTATAAGATAAAAAGAACAGTAGTGAGAAATACAATAGAAAAGGGTCATTGAAAAAGGAAAACCCACAAAATTCAGGACCTTATACAGAGCAATGATGTCAGAACATCTACTACGATATTAAATAGAAGCCACAACAACACATACCCTTTTTGCTCTAGATAACATGTAAGTTGAAATAATTTCCTTATGTTACTAGATACTGAGTGTACTGGTCTATATTTGAAAATATACAACAGTAACTAACCCTTCTTTATCCCCAATTTCAGTTAACTCTTCATCAGTCATGATCTAAAACTGTAAGATGAAAATTTCAAGAAATAATTCATATTTTTAAGTTGTACATCCTTCTGAGTAGTGTAATGAAACCTTACACTGTCCATTCTACCAAGAAATAAATTGTCTCTTAGTCCAGTGTACCCGTGGTGTATATTCATTTTTTTTTCCTTTGATACAAGGTCTCACTATATAACCCTGGCTGGTCTGGAATTCATTATGCAGATCCGGATAGCCTCATACTCAGAAATATCTACCTGCCCCTGCTTCCCAAGTGCTAGATTAAAGGCATTCCCTACTATACCCAGTTTCTCCTTCCTCCCTTCTGCCCACCCTCCCCTCCTCTTGCTTTCGTTTTTGTTTGTTTGAGTCGGGGCTTCTCCGTGTAGCCTTGGCTGTCCTGGAACTCATTCTGAAGATCTGGTTGGCCTCAAACTCATAGAGATTCACCTGCCTCTGCCTCCTTCATTCTGTGATTAAAGGCGTGCACCACCACCTGGTTCTAGTTTCTTTTCCCAATCTTTAAGAAAGATACAAATTAAAATGGTACTCCTATTTCCTCAGTACTTCATACTATACTATGACAAATGCACAATGGTCAGAACAGTAGAATCTGGCTGCGTGTCAATAATTTCAGGAACAAAAACAGTATTTTTGAAGTATACTTTTGTGTTTCTTAATATGAATAAAAGATACCTTGAAGTAGGCATCAAAATCTATGAAAATTTATGTTTTATGAAATAGGATGCACTGTAAAGAATAAAAAAAATCCAAAGTCTTCAGAGAATTTATAATTTAATAAGGCAAATGACCAAAAGCAGAATAGAAGGAAGGCTAACTCTTCTTTCAAAGGCATTAAGCAGCCTTTTCAAAAGTATTAGAAGTAGTATAAACTAAAACTCATTTATTCACTCAGCAATTAATCATTTTAACAAATTTGTATTGGTTGACTGTACTTGGTAGAGTCACACCAAAATAGGTACAGGGTCCATTTTTGTAAAGAAAATAAGCTAAGTAATTATTTTTAGTTATTGGGAAGGGTTTTTTTTAATCTTTTTAAATGGGGGAGTTACTTTAAATTGTGTATCTATCTAGTGGAAGTTGGAAATACTGGATAAGTAAGGCATCACCAATGAACCAAGTAATATTCAGGAACAAGAAATCCACCTTTCAAACTTCAATTCCATAACACCATACTCTGAAGGATATGGTGTGAAGGTGTGTTTGTTTGTGTGTCAGAAGTACCAACACAGAAGTATCACATGTAATGAGTTGAAGGCATCAGAGTTGTTTACTGGCATATATGTGGACCCCCAAAGTCTAACTGAAACTTTGTGCATAAGCAAAACTAGCAAAATTAGGGTTAGAGAATGAGGTATGGAGGTAACTCCACAGATGAAAACAGGAGACTCAGGGCATGTGAGAGGAAGAACAAGTACCCTCATCTGTCTGCAATGTAAAGGTGTAACAAACTGTACTGTACTTCATAGTTAAGATCCTTAATCCAATTTTTACTAACTGGTCCCCTTTTAAGAATGGGGGAAAAAACAGGCTGGGAAGAGATAAAACATCTTCCTTATAAGGTTACAACACTAACAAATTAAGTCACAAATCAGAGACATTTTATAACTAAAGTCAAGCCAGTATCTTCCTTTCAATTGTGCATTCAGAAGCAATAGAGTTAAGATGGCAACGCATGTCAAATTAATAATAATGGCTTTACAAATAACAAAAATCATAAGATGTAAGTAACTGTTAAGATGATTCTGATCTCTATACTACATACAGAATACTTTTAAGAAAAGGGTAATTTATACAAAATAATTATCATGTGATCTATCAAATATTTAAATCTGTACATCCCCGAACAGTAAGACTGTGTATGTGCAACCAGTAAAGACATTATAAACAATTTTCAATTGTAAACTGTGATGACTGATCTTTTTTATTGTCAAGTTGATATAGCACAGAATCACATGAACTGCCCAGACCAGAATGGTATGTGGAGCACTGACTTTATTTCTGATAGATACAGGTGGGCCCAAATCACTGTGGCAATACCATCTCTAGGCAGGTGGTCCTGAGCTGTATGAGATAACTAGTTAAACAAGAGCTAGCAAGTAAGGCAGCAATCAGCATTCTTCTCCATGATTTCTAGTAGGAGTTCCTGCATGGACTTTCGTGACAGAATATCACCTGGAAATGTAAACCAACCAAACAAACCCTTCAACTCCCAAGTTACTTTTTGGACAGAGTATTTTATAACAGCAACCGAAAAGAAAAGACATAGTCCAACTAATTTAAATTTGTTTTATATTAGATTTAATGTATGCCATATGGCAACTACTTTTAATAAAAGTCAAACTTAGTAGTAGTAGTATTTTTAATTAAAAGCAACCATATATCTACTTCCTGAAAGTAATTTCAAGAAAGCTGTTTCCATACTTTGCAATACATTACATGCCTGCCAAAGGGTGCCAGTAGGAGGCTGAGGTGATGGTTCGATTATGTTCAAAACCACAGAACACATATCAAAAATTGGGAATGGTCACATGCATCTGTAGCCCTAGCTCTATGTAAAGGTAGAGACAGGAATATCTTGAGGCTTGCTGGCCACTAGTAGAACTTCAGGTTCTGTGATAAATCTTGTTTCTCAGGAGAATAAAGCAGACAGGGATGGAGCAGGAAACCTGATTATCTCCTCTGGCATCAGCACACAGGCACAGGCATGCCTATCACACACATGCATAAGCACACATACCCCCCCCCACGTCTTAGTATTTTTTTCTGTGAATTCACAGAATTCATAATGTAAAAATGCAATATAAATATAGTCTAATATCTTTTCTCAATCAGTAAAAAGTACACATTAAATATATATTTAAGCTAAAAAAACTGTTACTATTCAGTACCTGGTTATAACACTGGTAAATACATTTGACTTAACTGACTCAAGAACCTCAAGAGCCACTGAAGTAAATAATGTAATTCTTTAACTCTACTAAATTTTAAAATAGCTTGACATCAGAGAACATTTTTATTTACCCAAAACTCAAATGATCATTATCTAGTAATAAAATCTTTAAGTTGGAAATATCATGAATTCAAAAACTTGAAATTTGCATACATACCTTTGTCCTTCTTAAAGTCCAAAGCATCTTCTTTATCGGTCACTATTTCCTTCATATTGATGATACTCTGGTGGGTGAGTTGCCGAAGAATTTTAATTTCTCTAATTGCTGTAATCGGGAAGCCCTCCTTTTCATTATCCAGACGTACTTTTTTTAAGGCTACCATTTCTCCTATTAGACAGTTAAATAAAATCAGGTTACTAGCTAGCAAAAAATGACATTTTTCTTAAATACTTTTATTATAATTTCCATTCCTACATTTTAAAATTATCTTTTAGTTTCCAACATAACAAATAATATCTTGTTGCTTAAGAAATTAACCTCTCAAGTAATTATGGACCATTACACTACAATTAACACTATACAACTGGTTAGGATGAGGTTGGTCTGGTTTTGTTTTATAGTCTCTATTGATACAGAAAAAGATGGTCAAGAGTGGGTTTATTACCATTCTTTTCTGTGTGGAGGGAAGGGTTAATATATCCAGGATATATATTATTCACTTATACTAATATATATTCATACTCTCATACTCTCACCTCTCTGAAAAGAAAATATACTCAAACATTTCTTGTCTGTACTCACCAATTATCTAGTCATGATAATAGGATTCAAACTATCTCAAAAGTGTTTTCCCTAATTATACTATATAACCACATAATTTAGGTATGTATGAATTAATCAGACACACATACACACACAAACACAAATATTACAAATTAAGCTTAGGTCAAGAAATGCTTTGAGATTTTGGAGGTTTATGTTGTGACATTTTGTTTATTAGCTAATAAAGCCTGCCTAAAGATCAGAATGCAAAGCTAACCATAGCCATATAGGCCAGGCAGTGGTGGTACACACCTTTAATCCCAGAAGTCAACTAGCCATTAGAAGCTGGGCATCGGTGTTGTACGCCATTTATCCCAACACTTGAGAGGAATATAAATCAGGAGGAGCCAGGAGCTCAAGATCTCAGTCAGCATTGCTTGCAATCATGCTGAGGACAGGATCGCCTCTTTAGTTGAGCCTTGGTAGAGGTAAAAACTCTTTAGTGACGTGCTTTGCTTTTCTGATCTTCAGCTTGAACCCCAGTATCTGTCTCTGGGTTTTTATTATTTGTGCTACAGGTTTAGGTGCTTTGTTTTGTTTTGTTTTGTTTTATGGGAATGTGCATAGACTTAGTAGGTCGGGCATCAATCAACATAAGAAAAAATTCACGATTATAAAGGAATATTCATTCAACTTCTTTGGAGGGAGGAAAAAAGGGACCAATGTTACAAATTTTCTAAGAAAAAAATCTATGCTCTTAATCATTAAAATTTACTTTTCATTTTTATGACTTTTTCCTATAATATAGTGTTTTAATCACTAAAGCTTCTAAAAGCTATAATTTAATCTTATTGATAATACAATATTATAGATACCAATGGTTATTCTATTTTCTAACTACCTTCATTAGTTTCTAACTATAAGGTGGTCTCCCATATGCTAAATGGCCTCAAATAACTGTCAATTTTAATCTTAGTTCATATTAAAAAAAGAACTTACGTTTAAAAAAATGTTAGTTCTGTTGGACAGTGGTGGCACACACCTTTAATCCCAGCACTTGGGAGGCAGAGGCAGGTAGACCTAAGATCGAGGCCAGCCTGGGCTACACAAAGAAATCCTACCCCCCAACCCCCAAAACTAGCTCTATGCATTATTTAGTAAAATGTCTCAACGTCTAATATAACTACTTTTTTTTCTTTGGAGAAGTCTTTCAAAGCTTCCCCCCCAGATTCTTGATAATGCTCTGAAAAACTAAGCTTTGAATCTGGTCCAAAGGTAATTTCTATAGGAGAAAATGTTGGTCAAAAGAGAAGTATTACTTGATTCTTAGTATAAAATAGCTTACTCCTAAGGGCAAGCATGGTGGAACATGCCTGTAACCCCAGCCCTCAAGAAGCTAAGGCAGGTGAGTCACAAGTTACAAGCATCCTGGGCTACATACTCAAGACTTTGCCTCAAAAGGAAAAAGAAAAACAAACTAATACTTTTGTCTAGGTACTAACAGTTTAATTACTACTCACCACAAAAAGAACATATAGATAAATCCCACTATGTATCATAAGACAAATACTGAAGGGACAATTTTATGTTTGTTGTGTGCCCATATGTACTGCTACTGGTATAAGTATACAGAAAATGCATATATAGAATAAGATTAAGACTAAACAACAGCATGGAGAATTTTTACTTCTCTGGAAATTTTTAAAGCCATACATTAAAAGAAAAACAGAAACTAAGCAAGCACATTCCACCCAAAAATTAACATTCTTACCAGTGTCTTTGTCCCTGGCTTTGTAAACTTGTCCGTAAGTACCTTCTCCAATAATACCGATGATATCAAATTTATCCACGCAGCGTTTTCCCCAGTCAATATCTTTTTCTTTGATTTCACCATAGCGAGGCCCACATATTCTATTAAATATAGTTCTGAAGTTTTTATAGACAATCAAGCAAACTGAATGAACTGTTTAATAATTCAAAATCGATCCCACCCAATCTTAAATCTGTTACTTCACCGTATTCTTGTGAACATTCATGTAAACAAATTAGTAATTATTATAAATTTTCATTTAAAAACCTATAATTTCTACATATCGACTCTTGTGTAGATTAAAGTTTAGAAAAGAGGAAAAAGAAGCAACAGTGTTTCACTGAAGGCTGTTAGAAATGTAGCTCTTCAGTAAGTGGGTAAAACCAACATTACTAGAGTCAAGATTCTCTACCCAGCCTCCAAGTTTTATTTGTTTTTCTATTCAATGATTCTCTCTCTCCCCATAAATGTGTGTGTATACAAGTATATATAGAGAGAAGGGGGTATATGTGTGTATATATATACACACACATACAATGTACAAGGCAACAAACAGTAACAAAATAAAAATTACATACAAATTGAGACTCATAGAAGGATAAAATCACCATAAAAACATTGAAGATTTTTCAATCAAACAAGTACAGAAAGTGTTAATTCATACAAAATCAAGACTCAGAATTCCATACTTGGATAGAGAGTAATAATAGATCTGACAAAAGTCAAATTCTTTAAAAAGATGTTATTTTGTAGTGTTTAAATTGTAGCAGGCTCACCACAGAAATTCAAGAATTGTAGCATAAGGATTCAAGGATAGGTTAACGCCTTTTCCTCATAATAAAAATGGCCTTACATTTTTAAATTTTGTATTGCCTGAAGAGCAATACTAAATCAAATCTATCCGCAAAATTTAAAAGCAGCAGTGTTTTTATTCTTTAGCTTCAAGGAAAAGAACTCTATCAGGTATTTAATATAAAACTACATCAGGTCCATTTTGAAAAATTCTGTGTCTTGGAAAATTAAGGATGTATGCAGTTAGTTATATGAGTAGTTAAAAGCAAAGGAAAACGCTGTCCATTACTGATTTTGTTTCAGATCACGGAATGCTGTCTTCCACTTTGCTCAATTTCAGATTTATGTTAGTGAGCTATCTTAACTATAAATACCATTGACACATACAACAGCCCCAAATTAATGAATACAAACTGTAGGAAATTTTCATTTGGTTTTATTAGTCATGGAAAATAGGTACCACTTGTGAATTTGTTTCTACAGAACTCTCAACCAATCTGTACATTTATATTTAAATAAAAATACACTTTTCAGTTTAAATCTTAGTGTTTTCTAAGTTTATAATGATCCAGGATATAATGTTTCCAGTCAAGTAAAGTGCAGGTAGAAAGCAAGCACATACTTAGGCCTTCGTTTGCTGTGTAACTGTGCTGCTGTTTTCTTCTCCTCTGGACTCTTAGAAAGATCATCTCCTCCTGGTAACTCGGGGGGCAACGGCAAATCAGCAAGCAGACATCGGAGTTTCTTTTCTACTTCTTTTTTAACTGCTTTTACAGAAATATTGCCTCTTAAGCTAAAGAAAAGAAAGGAGGGGCCACATAAACCACAAATATTTGATTATATGATAAAAAAATGGTCATGTTTTAAGACTTAAGTAGCATGCAAAGGCTCTATTTCCTATGTCATACTTCAAGTCCAGCTAAGAACACACTATTTTTCAATCACTAAAAAACTTTAAGAGGGCAGGGCGGTGGTGGCGCACGCCTTTAATCCCAGCACTCGGGAGGCACAGGCAGGCGGATCTCTGTGAGTTCAAGGCTGGGCTGGACCGACAGCTTCCAAAACAATACAGAGAAACCCCGTCTCGTAAAACCAAAAAAAAAAAAAAACTTTAAGAGGAAAAAAAAATGACACCGAATTAAGTAAAAACCATGGAAATTTGTAAAATGTAGACTCTAATTAATGGTAATGTATTGATACTAACTGTAATAAATGCAAGGTAAATAGGAATTCTAGAGTATCTTTTTATCTTTGCAAATCTAGGGCTATTTTAATAAAATAAAGTCTAGAGAGCTGGGAAGATGGCTCCATGGATAATGGTGCTAGGCATGCAAGCACAGAAACCTCGGTACAAATCCCAAGAATCCACATAAAGCTGGACACAGCAGCACAAGTCTACAATTCCAGTGTTCCTAAATGAGAGGGGAAGAGGAGGAGACAGGGGAATCCCAGAAAGCTCATGTGCTGGCTAGCTTGATGTTCACACTGAAATGGCCAAACAAGGGAACTTGCCTAAAACTACCTATAGCTTGTTTTATAAAGTCAGGACCAACACCCAAGGTTGTCCTCTAACCCCATACCAGCACATTCAAACCCCACACGCAATACACATATGCACATACAAATAAAACAACAAATTTTAAACTTAAAAAAATATAGATCTAATTTCCAAGACTGTAAAAGAAAACAGAAAAATCAACGTATCATGCTTTGCAATAAACCTCAGTAATTTTGTGATTATTTGATTCTGGTAGGGAGACGATGCATCCTTTCTCTTAAGCAAATAAAATCACAAAATACAAATGATACACCACTATTCTCTTGCCCATTGACGTAACCAAAGTCAATTAATTCAATAACAGACTCTTTTTAGTGTTTTCTGAACTATATGATTTTCTTTTTTAGTATTTATTTATTTTATAAATGAATAATGTATCTATATGTACACCTGCATGCCAGATTTCATTCCTTATAGATGGTTCTGAACCACCATGTTGCTGCTGGGAATTGAAATCAGGACCTCTGAAAGGGCAGCCCGTACTGAGCCACTCTCCAGTCCACAACTTTCTAATTTTTTTTAAGATACCTGTGATGGTTTGATTGATAATGAACCCCCACAGGCTTATATTGTGGTCCCTATTGGTAGAACTGTTTGGAAAGAATTAGAAGATAGTCATTTTTGGAGGGGGTGTGTCACTGAGGGCAGGCTCTCCCTTTACCTCCAATTTGTGGATCAAACTGTGAGCTCTCAGCCTGGCACATGGCAAACGCCTTTAAAATGAGGAGATCTGCAAGCTGTTCCTGTTGTCATGCCTTTGCTCTGCCATCATGAACTCTAACCCTCCATAACAGAATTACAAGTGACTTATAAGTTTGGTTGGTCCTATATTAAAAAAACATAAAACAAAAACCCAAAGAGCTATAGTTTTGAAACTGTATCTGAACTTGTAAATGAAATTTAAAATTTCCCAAATACTAAAAATCTGTACCTAATCAAGACAGTGAGAAACTCATGGGTTAATCTTTTTAAAATTTTATAAGCCTAGATTATAAAGGGAAAATATTAAGTCTGAATAGAAAATATCCATAATTAATAAAAACAAAAATAAATGTCAGACATAGTGGCACAGGCCTTTAATCCCAGCACTCAGGGAGCAGAGGCAGGAGATCTCAGGAATTTTGGGGCCAGCCTGGTGTACATAGCAAGCTCCAGGCCAACTAGACATTGTCTCAACAAACAAACAAACAAACCAAAAAATAAATGTCAAAGAAAAACAATACTACAAACTGCAAAGGTCAAGACCCCTAATATGAGAAAACTCTACAATAAATTATGAAAAAGAACAACCTCAGGGAAGCACTGAGGACTATAAACAAAATAATACACCATTGAGTATTCCATTAGCAATCAGATAAACACAAAATAATATAGCTTAAAGACTGCAAAAATCGGGAGGCAGAGGCAGGCACTCGGGAGGCAGAGGCAGGCGGATCTCTGTGAGTTCGAGATCAGCCTGGACTACCAAGCGAGTTCCAGGACAGCCTCCAAAGCCACAGAGAAACCCTGTCTCGAAAAACCAAAAAAAAAAAAAAAAAAAAAAAAAAAAGACTGCAAAAATCGCCGGGTGGTGGCGGCGCATGCCTTTAATCCCAGCACTCGGGAGGCACAGGCAGGTGGATCTCTGTGAGTTCGAGGCCAGGCTGGACCGACAGCCTCCAAAACAGAGAAACCCTGTCTCGTAAAACCAAAAAAAAAAAAAAAAAAAAAAAAAAAAGGACTGCAAAAGTTGAAATTGATAAAATCTGTTGCAGATAAGATGATTCCCTACCCACCTCCCTTTAAAAAAGATAAAAAGAGAGAGAGCCAGCCTTGTTAGCTCAAGCCTTAAATAACAGCACTCTGGAGATTCAGGGGGCAAAGGCATTCAGATGCCAATCTGGTCTACAGTGTGAGTTCCAGAACAGCCAGGGATACAGAGAGAAACACTGTTTTGGGGGTGGGGTGGGGGCAAAAAAAATGATTCCAAACAGTTGAATATATAAATTGGCATAATCTTTTTAGAATACAATTTGTTGATCTTGTCTCTAATGTTTTAAATGGATATAATTTGTCGTATTCTGTCTTACAAAATTTGACATCTATGTTATAAACCTAAGTCTTATTAATAGCACAAATATGATGTATCTAGCATACTGGACCTATCAGATTAACATGGAAAGAGCTTCACCACGATAAATGAAAAAAAGTGGGAGAAGGGAGGGAGTTTTTATAAAAACAAAATGATAACTATCTTTTGGAAGAAACAGTTTACTGCAGTTCTGGGAGAAGGAGCCAAAGTGAGTCTGATACACACTAATCCACTAAGGCTCAAGGAGGCACCAGAGTTTAGTGAAAAGGTGAAAGGATTTATCTTAAAGGAGTACCTACCAGCCAAACCCAGATCAGATGACTGTAGCCGATTATAAGATAGGAAAAAAGTTCCATTCAAATAAGAGGACTAGGTGGAGTAGGAAGAACTGCCATTTTAATGCTAGCTTTATTAACAGCTATTAAGAAGAATGACCATATTTGAAAATCATCATTTGTAGTTCCTACTATAGTAACTGTTTAGTAATCTTATTAGTGGGTGCTAACCCAGTTGATGACCAGTTGTAGGGAAAACAGATCTTCAAACGGATCAACATACAGGAATATATCCTAAAGTGGACATTAGTACCTTCTATATAGAGACTTTAAGGTCATCACTTAACCAAGTTATCGTATCACAGTTTAAAATTTTATTCCTTATATAGTAAGAAGTATATAAAATTACTTCCTAAATATTCTGGGCAAAACTAGTATTTGTTCTCAACCTAACCAAGATCCAACTGATTTTCTAAGTTTATAAGAAGTGGGAGGATTAGAGAAGTGTAACTATCATCAAGAAGAAAAAAAAATCAGACAAATTCAGAGGTAAGACATGCTATAAGACTGCAGATCCAGATTCTTCAACTCATGGGGGTAAGTAACACTTGTAATTGTCTTAGGTTACATTAACAATACTTGTGAGTAAACTGAAAACTATGGCAATCACTTATTTTCATAACGATGTGTATGACCTTTCCTTATACAGGGAAATTAAGAGCAAAGAAATAGATATTAAATATTAGCGTTTGTTGACTCTAGCCATTCTCAATCTGTGAGTCATAACCCCTTTGGGGGTCAAATGACCCTTTCACAGTGGTTACCCAAGACCATCAGAAAACACAAACATTTACATTATGTTTCATAACAATAGCAAAATTATAGTTATGAAGTAGCAATGAAAAAAATTTTATGGCTGAGGGTGACCACAGCATGAGGAACTGTATTAAAGGGACACAGCATTAGGAAGGTTAAGACCCACTGCTCTAGAAGGTTGTATAAATGCTAATTTTATTATTTAACCTTTTAAATGCCTAAATATATAAAAGTAACAATAGAGTACAGATTTACCAAATCGTCACAAAATAACACATATAACCTTTCACAGATTTATCTAAATGTGACAGGTAACTGAAGTAGAAGCATGCTTAAAGAAACCAAAGGTAGAAAGTACTCCTTAAAACATGTTCCTGAGATTATGTAGACCATTACCGTTCTTTAAAATGATCTTTAAGTATCCAGCAGAAAACAAGCATATAAAGATGCCTTCCACATTCAGGTTTCCAGAACCATTATCAGAAAAGATGATCTCTCAACTAATAACCTGTTTAGCACAAAAACAAACAAACAACACAAAAACCCATAGCAAGTTGCTAAAAAGAAACCTTTAAACATGAAGCTACCTACCATGCTCATTAAAACTGGTGAAAGGGGGTGTAGGTGAGGAATGGTTCCTCCCTTATAAAAAGAGGAAGGAAAAGCCAACAGTTCTTAGCTTACAAAAACTTAAACACCAGTTCTTTTCAAACAAAGGATGAGATCTATTATACTCTGTAACTCTGCACAATAATAATTAGCCATTTTACTTTTTAAAAATGAAAACATCATTAACCTAAGGCAGTTTATATTTCCCACAGTCCTAATTTATACTAAACTTAATCATAATATCTTGAGATGCACAGAACTTTAGCTGACAAAATTCTATCAGGTCATTTAATTCAAATAACTAATCAGTGATTTTTTTTCAGGATATTCTCATCTTTGGCTATTAACTACATGGAATAGAGCAAAGAAAATGTAAGAGTATCAACACCTATGATCTTCTACATGTAGTCCACTAACAAAATGTACTGCACTTCTAATAAAACTAGTAAGGCTATAAAAATATCTTCTGCCCTATCCAAGTAATTAATTTCTTCTAACCATTTTTCTTTTCCACAGTACATTTTTTATTTAATCAGTTAAAACTTCACTGAAAAGAATGTCTCCCCTTTATACACTTTTGTTCTTAAATCAGTCACTGGCAGAAATTTACTAGCATAATCATGTCTGTAGTAGCAGTAATAGTAAGAAAATTTCATAGCCGGGCGTTGGTGGCGCACGCCTTTAATCCCAGCACTCGGGAGGCAGAGGCAGGCGGATCTCTCTAAGTTCGAGACCAGCCTGGACTACCAAGCGAGTTCCAGGACAGCCTCCAAAGCCACAGAGAAACTCTGTCTCGAAAAACCAAAAAAAAAAAAAAAAAAAAAAAAAAAAAAAATCCATATCCACAAAACATACAAACCCATTCAAGGAGTAAAGACACATTGAAAGAGGAAAAGTAAGAGACAGTGTAGATAGAAAAAGCTATAGCTGGGTGTGGGAGTGCTTAATCCAAGCACTCATGAGCCAGAGGCAGACAGATCTCTTGAGCTAAGAGGATAGCCTGTTTTATACAGTAAATTCCAGATTAGCCAAGGGCTATATCGTGCAATGCCCGCTGAACCTCCTTACTTACCCATTCTCCCAAAAACAGCAAAATAAAAAGACTTTGGTGAAGGCTAAATCAGGGAGTTAAATCATCTCTGAGTTTAAAGTTTCATTTTTCTTTGAACAGTTACTAACAAATTTCAAATTTGTTTGTGCCTACCTATCAGCATCTTTATCTTCAGGCAGCATGGGAGGCAAAGGTAACGGTGGTAATGTAGAGGTCATTAAAGCCCCATGTTGTTCCTTCTCCTTGGCTCCAACGCTCGGTGTGAGTGGCTTGGTTTTCTCTTTAGTAGATACTGGTTCTTCCTTTGTAGCAGCAGCTTTACTTTCCTTCCCAACAACTGTTTTCTTGGTGGTTTTATCTACAATCAAGTTATTGTCTACCTTTGTTACTTGAAGGGGTGGCTTTGTCTTTGCTTTGTCACTTTTCAGGGTTCCACCACTTGAAGGAGAAGGTGCATGCTCAATTTTAAGTTTCTTCACATCCTTCACATGGTTTGTTTGCGAAGCACTGGCACCAGTTTCTGTGTTTCCCTTGGTAGGGGTAGATACATTTGAGGCTTTCGCAGCTTTGGCAGCTGCCTCGGCAGCCTTAGCTGCCTCTGCAGCTTTTGCTGCCTCTGCCGCTCTTGCTGCCTCTGCAGCTCGTGCCTTTTTATTCTTGTTCAATTCAGCTGCCAAGCTACTCTTGAGAGTTAGTGTGCTAGGAGAAATGCTTGAGTGACGACTTCTGGATCTAGATAACCTGTGTCTGCTACGAGACCTTGAGTGCCTAGATGAGTATGGGCTTCTGCTTCGAGATTTGGCAGACCGTCTGGTGGAAAATAATTAACATTTAGTCAGTACCAAATTAAACTTTATAGGGTGCTAATTTCAATCTCTGAAGTTAAACAAATTTAATTGATTTCAAAATAATAATATAGCATCTCTGAAGAATTTTGTTATTGTTTTTAAGTAAAATACTAGATGACAATTTTTTTTCAAAATATTCTTCCTTTTCTCTGGCCTATGAATGCTCAAAGATAAGGCAGGATTTAAAACAAAACAAACAAACTAACTAACAACAACAAAAACTTCTTAAGAAATACAACAAAGGACAGCAACAGGCCATCACTACTAACTCAGAAAGGATCAACCAAAGACAGCATCCTGGGTCTACAGAGCAAGTTTCAGGACAGCCTCCAAAACAATACAGAGAAACCCTGTCTCGGGAAAACCAAACAAACAAAAAAGGACAGCATCCTGTAAGTTTTCCATCCCCTCCCTACAGTCACATTTTCTGACACAAATTGTTTCTCTTTACCACCATGAGTCCTATTTTTGATACCTCAGAGTTCCCTTATTGTTACTCTTCTAACAAACATCCCTAACTTCAGTTCCAGGGGATCTGACACCCTCCCTCTTCTGACCTCCACTGGCTCCCGCACATACACCTGGTGCACATACATACAGGCTTGGATATGTACATACATAACCTAAATATTTTGTCAAAAATGTGTCTATACTAGAAACGTCTTTTTAAAAAGTCTCAACCATTTAAACTGGATTCCTGTCTGGAGCCTTAACTAGTTATAAGTCATATGCTAGGTATTAAATTCACAAATTTTAGCTCTACAGGAGGCAGGTTAGCACAATTTAACACACTGAACAGAGGAAAAAAGAACTCTTGCTAGATTTGGGTAGAAATGATGGTTCTAAAATAGGACAAGTTAACACAATAAACTACCAAGTAGACAAACCATACTGAAGAAACTGTGGAAATTACAGGAAACAAGAAATTCCAAGAACCCACAGTGAAAATTAGCAGAAACAAAAGAATAGGGCATTTCTATTTATGGCTGGTGTCATTACAATGTGGAAGGACATTCTTACAAACATTCTATAATTCTAAGATATAAACAAAATTACTAGACTCAGGATAAATTGAAATTAAAACCCTGCTTCTCCCTCATCCTTTCAAAACAAATGTAGAAATAAGGCCTACTTGTTTCAGCACTGAGCTATCACTGCATACGCGGTCCCCATGCCTTACATAAAAATATATGTAATTATTTCAGAATAATAAGAACACTAATTTTAAAAATATTATAACACATTAAGTAGTTGTACATACCAACTATTAAGATAAACATAAAAGGAGTGAAAACAATTAACTAAATGCAAAGAAAAATGATTGTAAAATAACCTGCAAACACTATATTAGGAAATGGCTACATTTTTTCTTCTCACTTCAGATGGTTGAACTCCAAACAAACCAAATGTAAGTCACATTTGTATTCCCTGATCAGATAGATTCCAATGTACAGCAAGAGAAAGCAGAGAGATGGCATCTCATCATAGGTAATAGCAGAGGCTTTTATAAAGCAATTTTTCTACAATGTATTTCCTAGGATCACGACTCTGGTTACCTGTTTAATACACATATAAAATTTGTATATAATACACTCTCAAACTCTGCTAAGTTGCCAGCAAATTCCAACGATACATTTACTATTTACAACTAACATAGTTTGATAATCTAAAATTTGATATAAAAAACAAAACTCAAGTTTAGGTCATTTTTACTAACAGTTTTGTCGAACATAATCAAAAGCATTACCATTTTTACTGATGCTTCAGGCATACAGTTGTGAGGGTAAGAAAGAAATACATCTTCAAACCTATAACAAATTACACTATAAAAATCTTACTAAAATGCCTTCTTATATATAATATTTTTCTTTGTAAATTTTTGTTCTTGGATTGACAAGACAGCTCAGTATTAAAGCACTTGCCACCCAATCTGAATACCAAGAGTTCAAGCCCTAAGGACCCTACAAGGTGGAAGGAGAACCAATTTCTGCAATCTGTCTTCTGACCTCTGTGTCTGTGTGCCTGTGTGTGTGCACGCGCATGCGTGTGCACAAGAGTAAACAATTAAAATGGGTTCTGATAGTTCTATTCTGTTGAATCTACAATGAACACATACTAACTAGCCACTGCTTGTTTGTTTTCCTTTGTGGTTTTTTCAGACAGGGTTCTCTGTGCAGCCCTGGCTATCCTGGGACTCACTCTGTAGACCAGGCTGGCTTCCAATCACAAAACTCTGCCTGCCTCTACCTCCCAAGTGCTGGGATTAAAGGGGTGTGCCACAACTGCCCAACTCATTGATTGTTTAAGTATGTTAAAAGATATCTTTAGGAGCTGAAAAGATGGTTTTGGGGTGGTAGTGGTTAAGAGCATACAGTACACTCAAAGGTTCAGCACCAAAGTCAAGCATCTGGCTCCAGGAGATAAAGCCCCCTTCTGATCTCAATGGGTATTACATTTGCCTGTAGATACCCTACACATACACACACACAATTACAAACAAAAGTTTAAAAGGCATTTTTTAATACTAGATTATCTTACACTCTTTGTATGGTAATATTTTGTTTATGATCTAATAAAGCTTGCCTGAAGACCAGGGTGTAAAGCTAGCGCACACTAGTTAGCCATAGAGGCCAGGCAGTGGTGGCACACACCTTTAATCCCAGCACGCGGAGACACATGCAGAAGGACTTCTGTGAGTTCAAGGCCACCCTGGACTACAGGAACTTAATCCAGTCTAAAGGGAAACAGAGCTCACACCAAGATGATCCCAGTACTTGGAGTGATACACCTTTAATCCCAGAACTGAGGAGATGGAGACAGACAAGGAGCGATGTGGCTGGGTGGAGAGAGGGATATAAGGCAAGAGGGAGACAAGTGAGAGATGCAGTCTGCGGACAAGATTACCCCTTTGGTTGGAGCACTGGTAGAGGTGAGAACTCTCTAATGGCTGGCCACCTTTAGCAAAAACCCCAATATCTGACTGAGTTTTTTTATTTATTTGGTTGGTTGGTTGGTTGGTTGGTTGGTTGGTTGGTTGGTTGGTTGGTTGGTTTTTGGTTTTACAAGACAGGGTTTCTCTGTATTGTTTTGGAGGCTGTCGGTCCAGCCCGGCCTCAAACTCACAGATATCCACCTGCCTCTGCCTCCCGAGTGCTGGGATTAAAGGCGCGCGCCACCACCGCCCAGCTTGAGTTTTTAATATTAAGAACTAGAATTTGTGCTACAGCTTTGCTCTCTTTGCCATCACGGCTACTGCAACACTCCACAGCTTTCATCATGCCAACAGCACTGTATGATTCTTGTCATTTCAGGGTTCCCTATTACTACTAATTAAGCATCCTTTGTGAGCGCCCTTAATCTACCTCACCTATGTGATCTCCTGAACAATGAGAAAGTTGGATTTCATTCTTTCTAAAACATTCACTAGCCTAGTGGTATGCCAAGTCTTAAGCCAAAATACTTTAATATTTTAAATCTTTAGCTTCCAAAACTATTTTTGCTGAAAGAATACCCAATGTTGAGCATCATTTGTTAATATAACTTCCTGGGATGACAGAAAACACAGAAGCTCATGTAATAAATATCCAACACAGCAGCCATTATCCCCAACTTTCTTAGTCTACTTTTTCTGCCTTGCTTCTTACGTCCTCATGGAATTCTAACAGTACATTTACTTTAAAAGCTTGTTAAAAAGTCCTCAAGAGAGGTATGAAAATGATTGCCAAACTGAAAATTGCCATGTTAAGTGCTATTATTTCTTTTTCACAACGTGTTTAGTGCTGCAGTAGTCACAATAGTTTAGAAATGGAACCAACTTAGATGTCTATCAGCATACCAATGGGTTAAAAAAAACACAATGGAACATTACTGAGCCATAAACTAAAATGAAATCATGACATTTGAGGAAAAATGAATGAAAGTAGAAACTGTTATGCTAACAAAATTAAGTAAGATTCGTTTGTTTTTTTTTTCTTTTTAACTGCATTTTTGTCGATGGTTGTTGCTGACACATGCCTTTAATCCCAGCACTAGGAAGACAGAGGCAGGCGAATCTCCGTGAGTTTGAGGCCAGCCTGGTCTACAGAGTGAGTTCCAGGACAGCCTCCAAAGCAATACAGAGAAACCCTGTCAAAAAAAAAAAAAAAAAAACCCTGCATTTTTCTATTAAATGTACTATTTAGATTTTAAATTATGTATGTGTATTCCTAAAGGTCTCTCTCAAGTATTTCTTACCTAAGTTAAAACTTTAGACAGCTGGACAAGAGACACACCTTTAATTCCATCACTTGTGAGACAGAAGCAAGCAAAAATCTGTGTGTGTTTGAGGCCAGACAACTGGTCTACACAGTGAGTTCCAGACTAGCCAGGGCCACATAATCAGACACTGTCTCAAATAAAACAACAACAAAAACTGTCTCAAATAAAACAACAACAAAAAACCCAGACAACAACAAATGATGTTCCTATGTACTTTATTATGCACTGCTGTAAACACTCTACTAATTATTTACAACAGAATTGTGGGAGACTCTTAAAATCATCTACCTTATCTAACCTATACTACTAGGAACTCAAACTACTGGTTATATCAGAATGGGTGAGTAGTGGATGGGTGGGTGTGCGTGTAGTTTATTATATCCAGCACCATCTGAAATTAAGATTCAGGAAGTATATAAATCATCCTCTTAATATTTCCTCCTTTTAACATTCTCTATTTTTAATTTTACTATTCTCAATCTGCTCAACCAGGCTATAAATTTCATTTCCTGATAAACACATGTTATCTCAAAAACTGCCTCATCTTAAATTCTGACTCTACATTCCCTTATAGCCATACCCTCTGAATGAATAGTTCCTACGAATGCTGTAACGAAGCTACTTTAAACAGTGACTTAGAGCAACACAAATTATCTTACAGTTCTAGAGAGACAAAAATCCAGTGAGCTTGGAAAAATTAAACCACCTATCTCTGCTACAATCTCTTGAGATTATCTGTCCTCTTACCTTTCCCAGTTTCACTTACTCAAGGCATCCATCACTCAAGGCCTCTGCTTGCATCATTTCTTTCCTCTCTGTATCATCATCACATGGCATTTCTGACTCAATCCTACAGTCACCTTTGTATAAACTTCCTGGCAATCATACAGGAACTATCTAAGTAGTTTTTAATCACAGTTTTTGCCACAACATATTGTATATACACACTCCAGGGAGTATGACAAGGATATCTTAGGGGAACATTATTTAGCCTATCATACTGTCCTCTTTCATCCTCAAAATTACTTTTCTCTTTCACCCACCTTCTCACTTAATCTACCCTATCCAATTGATATATTCTCTGGGCTCCATTTATTTAAACAGCATAACCAAACCAATTGTTACTGTTCAGCTTTTTTGTTTGTTTTTTGTTTTGTTTTGCATGTCCCAAGTCCTTCACTTTCCTTTTCTTCTAAGAAGTTACTACAAACCTTAAAAACTTTGTTCAAGCTCACAACTTCAGTTTCAAGATTTATCAGGCATATCTTCTCCCACACAAACTACATTACTTTTCACCTACACTCTACCTCATTGCTATCTAAAATTAATCCCTTTGGTAAATTATTGATGGCACATTCTCTAGAACCTTACTTTACAAAATGTTGGCCCCAAATGGCACAACCTGTAAGCGTGTCAAAAATGCTGTTTCACGTATCCTTTCCATACCGATTGACTCAAACACACAATAATATTTTTTTTTAAACAGTAGACAGGTAAACTAGAAGAGCAAGTGCTGGTATCTTGCTATTTTATCTTTCCTGCAAGTCAAACTCCTGTGCCCATAAGCTCATATACTCACTGAGATTAACTCTAGAAAACAAACATGCTTTACAAAACTAGAACAAGAAAAACTCAATGTCTATGAGACAATATTAAGTATATTCTTAAAAATACCCCCTACCATTCCCGCTTCCCTACTTTTTTCCTGACTATAGATGCTGGCAGCTTCTGCCTCTTAAGGTTCTTTTTCTGTACCATAGTCATTCTCACACAGAATTTAACTTATACTTACAAACTGAGGTGGTCTGAATAAAATGACCGCCATAGGCTCATGTATTTGAAAGTTTAATCACCAAGGAGTGTCACTATTTGACAGGATTCTAAGGATTGGGGGTGTGGCCTTGTTGGAGGAAGTGTGTCACTAGGAGTGGGCTTTGAGGTTTCAAAAGCCCATGCTGGGTCTAACCCCACCCACCCACCCTCTCTCTCTCTTTCTCTGCCTATGGATCAGATGTAGAACTCTGAGCTGCTTCTCCAGCACCATGAGCGCCTGCATGCTGACATGCTCCACATCATGATAATATAATGAACTGACTTCTGAAACTGTAAGCAAGCACTCAATCAAATGCTGTTTATATGAATTGCTTTGGTCATTCATAGTGTCTCTTCACAACAATAGACCAGGACTACAATACATGATAGCTTAAACCCCAGCCTTTTAAACTGTGAACTGCAACATTAGAGGGTCCTGGAAGGTGTACCAACCAGAAGTTAATTCAAAATCAAATGTAGCACATAAGAGGGATTTCTGGCAGTGAAACTGTGCAGCTTCACTACAACCTTGGTTGTGAGCATACAACACGCACACTTTTAACTGGGCACAAATTCACACTATGCCATCCCAATGAATGTTGCCTGAAACACCTCAGCTAGGACTTGAGCCTATTGTAGCATGTAAACCACAGTATTTCACTTCAGAAAACTCAGAGTAAATGGTACAGGACTAGTATTTCAGTATTATGAAACAAGACAAAGAGAGTATTCCAAGACTGGAAAAGAAACTCTAATCACATCTGCATGGCACTCAATAAGGTGAAGCTGTAACTGAAAGCAGCATATAGAAACTATCAAGAGTTACAGAGGTGCAATGCCACCGTTTGCATAAGGAGCTCAAAAGAAACTTTTCACTAGAATATACTTCAAGTACTGTAATGAATTCTAACAGGTGTGACCAGATCTGGACTCTGCCTATGAGATGCTGCCCACCAGCCAGAACAGCACTGATAATCCAGTTACTCAATGACTCAGATGGGAGAACACAATCACCTATCAACAGAGGACTTCACAGCCCCAGTTAGTGTGAATGTGGAAAGAGTGGATCAAGTCCTGAGTGATTTTTATTGCTAGTGTAGGCACAGCCACATCAAGTACCCAATACCTGGAACCCAAAGGAATAGCAAGTCCTTTCCCCCAGGGTGACTCAGAGGGATGGATAGCAAAGCCTTCTTCTGGTCAGTATATGAAAGCCCAGCAGCTATAGATTCCTGTTGTGGAATAGTATTTTACTGTGTGAAGATGTGTTACATTTGTTTCGGCTGCTTTTGTTCACAATGCAAAAGACATTACATTTGTTTGATTAAATAAAATTAACCTGGGGTCAGGGGTTAAGTCAACAATTAGCTGACAGGAAGTAGTAGGGAGGAACTAAGTGTAGCATGTGGGGGCTGAACAGAAAGATGGCCCCTTTTTTTGGGAGAGTGAGAAAAGGGAGAGGACACCTGGGCCCAGCCACCCAGGCACACAGACAACCATGGAGTAAGAAGGAAAGAAAGGTATATAGAATAGAGGAAGGTAAAAGCCCAGCGGTAAAAGGTACACACGATACTATTTAAGAAAAGTGGGCTAGAAACAAGCCAAGCTAAGGCCAGGCATTCCTAAGTAAGAACAAGTTGTCATGTATTTACTTGGGAGCTAGGTGACAGCCCACAAAGGGAAAAAGAAAAAAGAAAAAACCAACAACATTTTGGCATACCAATGTGAGACTCAGATTTCCATAGGGTCCCCAAACAGCCAATAATTAAAACAAAACAAAACACCTACAACAGATTCCTCCTGACTACAATCTGAAATTGTTCCCACAAAGATAACTCCTCCCCTTCCCTCTGCCCTATACATAATAAACTTTCTGAGATTGAGTTGTTGCATAATAAATCCTAGCTTTTCTGTGTGCCTGTCCTTTAATTCCCTCACCTCCACTGGGAACTCAATAAAGTCAAGACAAAGCCAATAATCATTCCAGTATCCATCACCACACCTTAGTCCTCCTCCATACCTATCTTATCTCTATTTAATGCCCAATGTCATTGTAGCACAGGAACTTGACCCTGCTCTGCTGCTACCCTGTATTGTTCCCCAACTACTTTCCTTCTGCCTTTTCCTCTCCCAAAAAGCAGAGTCTACCCTGATTTGTAAGGTCTCTGTGCTCAAAGAACCAGACTGTTCTACATACCAATGGCATATTGCCTCTCTTCACAGCATTCCTTTGGACAAAATTGTCTCATTCCTACCACTTCCTACTACTACAGCTCACCTTGTTATGACATGCTCCTATGCTTAATTTAACTCTATCATTCCAATACTACTTACTAGTCTCCCATTTCTATTTCTTTCTATTAATATGCACTGTAACTAATCAATCAGTTCAGAGTACTGTTGATATCACTTTGTTCCATCGATAATTAGCAGTTAAGGAGAGGATAATATTTAACTATTATTCTTTTTTCACAGGGGTGGGGGATAGTGACAATTACTGCAAAGCGTACATTACTAAACATTACAAATACTTCCAACTGAAAGGTGAAAAGGAAAGACGAGAGGAAGGAAGAAAACTAATGATCTAACTCCTGATGCATAAAGCCCAAGGAAAAAAAGTAACATGAAAAACAAACACAATATTTCATCCAAAGGTTATCAATCTCAGAGTAAAGGCCCAGAATGAAAGAAACTCAGACAAATTCCAGACCAGGAATTCAAAACAAGTATAATATGTTCAAAGAAATAAAAGAGGGTCTGCATAATCTCCTGAATGCATTAAAAAGGAGCACAGAATTAACAGGTGAACTCAGTGAAGAGTAAGAGAATGGAATTCATTAAAGAGACAGAATTGCTAAACAAATACCAAACTGAAAGAATATTAGAAAATGAACAATTCGGTGTCAAATAAAAAGCACAGTAGAAGGGCTGGAGAGATGGTTCAGGTGTTGAAGAACTGTGTCCAACCCCAGAACCCACATGGCAGCTCACAACTGTTTGTAACTTCAGTCCCAGGGCATCCAAGGCCCTCTTCTGACCTCTGCAGGCACTGCACACACACAGTGGACAAACAACCATACACATGAAAAGGAGAGAAGGGGGTGGGGGGAGAGCCGGGAGAGGGGACCTGAAAACATAGATAGCTAATCCCACATACAGTTTCCCAGACTGGCCTCCTCTACCAGAAAAAAAATGTGGCATACTGTAACACTAAAGGTTTACTTATAGGCTCAGAAGTTGGCACCTAACCCTAGCTGAAACCACTCCTGACATGCTATTCAAGCATCAACAAAGTGGCTCTAGGAATAAAAACCAAGCACCACTCAGCTAGTCTAAACCTGACAAGCTGGGTTAAAAGAAAACAAAGATCCAAATACCCATTGAACAAATAAATGTGTGCAGATACCCATACCAAGAAACTCTACTCCCAAAATTAGCATCCCCAACATAATATTTCCCAAGAAAAGCAACCTAGCTAATGTACAATGACTTCAAAAATAATTTCAAATACTCGGAGTATATATGTCCAAATGCTTGACTGAATGAGAACTGCAAAATCACAGTTGAAGGAAATAATAAAAATAGTTCAAGATTTGAAAAATATGATTTCAAATCTAATTTTTCTTTGTCATCTTTCAGTTGGAAGTATGTATGATGTTCAAGAAGCACAAGATTTTTGTAGAGTTGAGATGTCCTTTTCCTTTGTCAGGATGGTGTTCAGGGGACCAGGCTCTATTACCACACATCTTCCATGAGTAGAATAGTGTCTGCAACTAATTTCCAAAACCAGACTCTTTGAAGAAAAGCTCAATTGAAATAAAAGTCAAATGAGTTCAACAAGTAAAACAAAAAGCTCAGAGAAAAGTCTCACCAAAGTACTGGGATCCTGTGGGGAGGAAAAAAAACTAGCAGGTCTTGAGGACAAAATAGAGAAGCTGAGTAGCTCCACAAAATAAAATGTTAAATCTAAAAAACTCAGGAACGGAATCTGCAGGGAATCTGGTACACTACACAGTGACTAAACCTATGGTACACTACAACATGACTAAACCTACTGTAAGCATTGCAGGTAGAACAGAAAGATATCCTGGCAGTCGGGAGCCACAAAGTTACTGTAAGTATAGCAGCTTACATCCCTGATCCAGGGAAAGGTTTTACCAAACAACTCTGCTCTAGCAGGGGGAGTTCTCCATTGAAGTTGTTACAGCTCTGCTTGGATCCCCCAGAATATA
>NW_024429196.1:45314816-45424816 GCF_017639785.1 Mesocricetus auratus
AATCAAACATCCGATTTTAATAATTTTCAGAAAGCATTAAAAGGGTGTTTACAAAAAAAAAAAACCAAAACTTAAGTCCAGTACAAAAATAACATCTCAATTGCTTTAGAGAATTCTAAATAGGTGGGCGGTGGGGCCTCACACCTTTAATCCCTGCACTTGGGAGGCTGAAACAGGAGGATATCCAGGACAGAAGAAATCCTGTCTCGAAAACCAAAACCCAAACCACCAACAACAAAAAGCTAAACAGGGTCCTGGGGGAGAAGAGATGGGTCTCTCAACTGTCTCACTTGGAATTCTTGGCTAGATATTTAAATTCCATTTTCCATCCAACAGTATAATACACATCAACCAAATGCCTGTCATTTAACCAAAAGGATCACCATTCCCTCAGCTTTAATTATTTGTCCTCCGTTTATGACCTTACAAGAAGCGCCTTTTACATTCATATATTTCTACAATACTAGACTTGGGGAGAGGACAATTTTAGATTTATAGAAAAAAATCAGTGGAAAATGCAGTTTTAAGTATAACCCATCTCTCTTCCTCTTCTCCAAATTTCACTATTGTTAATATCTTTTTCTGGGGAATGGGGATCGAGACAGGGTTCTCTGTATTGCTTTGGAGCCTGCCCTGGAACTGCTCAGAGATCCGCCTGCCTCTGCCTCCTGGAATTAAAGGCACGAGTCACCAACAGCTGGCATATTAATATCTTGTTTTCCTATGGCAATTTGTTATCATTGATAAGTCAGTAATGGTAAATTACTATTAACACCACAGTTTACATTAGGGCTTGCTCAATGCTGCACATTCTTTGGGATTAGTATTTGTCATAAACAAACTGTAAACTATTATATATTTCACCCCCACCTTTGCTCAATCTACCCCTGAAATTCCTGGCAGTCAGTGATTTTTACTTGCTCTTTCCTTTTTAAAAAACGTTATATAGCCGGGTAGTGGTGGCTCACGCCTTTAATCCTAGCACTCGGGAGGCAGAGGCAGGCGGATCTCTGTGAGTTCGAGGCCGGGCTGGACCGATAGCCTCCAGAACTAATACAGAGAAACCCTGTCTCAAAAAAAAAAAAAAAAGTTATATAGATGGAATCATACTGTATGAGGTCTTTTTCAGAGTGACTTATTTTACTCAGTAATCGCCATTCAATGCCCCCCCCCAGCTTTTTGTAGGTTGGTAATTTATTTCTGTTAACTGCTGAATAATATTCCACTAATCATATATCCAGCAGTTTTGTTCATTCTTGTGCTGTTACTAAAAACATATATACAAGTATTTTTTGAATGTCAGTTTTTTATTCCTTTGAGTAAATACTAAGGAGCAGAATTATTGGATCCAAGTTAAGAGTATGAATAGTTTCATAAGAAATTGACAGACTGTCCTCCAAAAAGGTTGTATCAGTTTACATTCCTGCTATGAGTGATGGAGAGTTCCTTTTGTGCCACATTCTTGTCGATGTCCTAGGTCTTGAGTGTTCTGGTAAGGAGTATCAGCAAAGTGTGTATCTGGTAAGCAGTATCAGCAAAGTGTGTAATACATACTTTGCTGAAACTAAGATGGAGAGTACTTTTCATATCTCTGTCTTCTGTAAATATCATCTTTAAAGTTTTGGGGGTTTGGCCTATCTTCTAAATTGGATTGTTATTGAGCACTGTTAAGAATAAACTTATTTTGCTTTGGTGCTGGAGTTCAAAACCTGGACTAAGCAAATCTACCACTGTCCCTCTACTCCTAAGAGTTCTTTTTTGTATTATTGGTACAAATACTTTAACAGGTGAGTACTTTTCAAATCCCACTTTCCAGTCTGTGGGTTTTTCATTCTAGGAAACACACACGCCTTTGACTATCATCCTTTTAGTGACAATATAGATGGTATAGCTCTCTCTCTCATGCTTCCCACTTCCATCTGAGCCATCGCTAGAACTTAACGGATATAGCATCTGTCTTTTCAAAAGAATTTAGTCACATAACTCAAGAATCCTTCCAGCTTCTACTCATTATCAAATTCCAAAGTCATTTTCATATTTCCAGATATTTATTTCAACAGAGGCCCATTTCCAGGACTAAAACCTGAGTGGTGTTCTTAGCCAGCAAGCAAGGAAGCCAATGTTAGAAGTCTGGTCCCAAGCACTCTTAACCAATAACTGTAGTCTCCCTTGTAGACATGAAGTATATCCTGAGTTTAAGAAAGAACACTGACTATGTGTGTGGAGGCTCATTGGTAGATCGACTCCCTGGCATGGTGAGGCACTGGGTTCTATCTCTGGTGCAAGCAGAACAAAACCTGAACTTCATTAATAAACACTTCATAGACAATTAGATTGTTGCTGTTGACAAAAGTTTAAGGTAACAAGAGAGGAAAAGTTCAATAACCCAAAACTTACAGACTATGAACAGCCAGAGGCTTTTTATCTTTCTTATGTTACACCAGAGAAACAGGGAAAACATGAAAAGTTTTAGGGAAAATTCGTGACCCAAGAATTTCATGTTACCCAAGTTGCCTCCCATATTTAGAGCCTCAGAAATAAAAATACTTATTTCTGAAAAGGCCTTAGGTAAACTTCTAATTCAGCCACTTGGTCATCAACTCTCCATGGTAACCCAGCGGTGCTGTTTTCTTGCCTTCTATGCGACCTCAAGCAAATTACTCAGGCTATTTGTTACTTAATATCCATTGATGTAAAGTAAAAATAATTAGAGAAAAATATCTCCACTTAATTGCTTAACTCAAGAATTAAGTTACTAGCCGGGCGTTGGTGGCACACACCTTTAATCTCAGCACCTGGGAGGCAGAGGCAGGCGGATCTCTGTGAGTTCGAGGCCAGCCTGGTCTACAAGAGCTAGTTCCATGACAGCCTCCAAAGCCACAGAGAAACCCTGTCTCGAAAAACCAAAAAAAAAAAAAAACCAAAAAAAAAAAAAAAAGAATTAAGTTACTAGATGCAAGATACTTGGTACCTTGCCTGGCACACAGGAAGTGTTGACAACTGGTTTTTATCTGATCTCTCCTACCTGACTATTATGCACACTTCAGCTTTCTGTTTTCTGTCCTTTGTGTCTATTCCTTTCTTTTACTCAATTTCATTTTCTTTGAAATTATATAAATGCCTTTTATAGAGTATCCTGTATTGTTCCTCGCCAGCAATTCATTTTTCTGCAATATGCCTTCAATAGTTGTCACATTTAAAACATACTTGCTGGGGATTACAGAGATAGTTCAGGGGTTTCTAGTAACCATGTCCAGTTAGTCACAATCTCGTGTAACTCCAGTTTCAGGGGCTCCAACATCACTGAAGTATGCCAGCTTCACAAACATGTACAAATACAGACATAAAATCAAATCTTAAAAAAACAAACATGCTTACTACGTTTGCATTTACTTTTTATCTAATGTCTTGTTGCAACCGTTTCTCTAAATATCAGTCCCTTTCCTTAACTTTCTCAGGTGTAGCATTAACATTTCCGGGTCTGGTGCTGTCAGCCAAGGAAGGGTGCCAATTTAGCCCTTCTATCAAAAAACTGGGGACATACAGAGGCCTTTAGTTGCATGGGCATTTGAAATATAAAAACCTATTTGTTGAAGTCTTTTATGTATGTCATGGGCACATCGGGAGATTCACCTTAGGTGCTAGGCAAAAAAATATGCAGAGAACATTAAAATACTGCAACACCACCTCCTTCCGCTTCCTTTAGTATTTAAAAAAAATGTGGATCGTTTTTCGAAGACATAAAAACAATTCAATAAGTAACGATAGATATTTTCAAAACTACAAAAATCACATAAAGAATGCAGGTCAGGTAATGAAAGTAGGGCGGAATGGTTTTGAAATTCTCAGTGCAGGAGATCCTAACCCTTGGGAGGTGCAGAAGGTGGATCAGGAATTGAAGGCCCTGCACCAACATCCCCGACCCAAAACTCTGCAGGTGTGTGTATCTTTGTTACAAAGAGAAGTATGACTACCTCTGCTCACAAACCAAGCAATCAGACACAAATAGCAGGTAGGTTTAACCTCCCGACCGACTAGGTCGGACAGCAACGTTAGTGGAAGCCCGGGAAAAGTAATTCAGAAACGCTACGCGTTGCATTCTGGGAATTGTGGTCCTTTGTGCTCCCGGATAAGGCGCTCTTATGTGTTGGAGGGAGGAGGGGGAAAAAGGGGAAGGGTATGCCCGACCGGAAGTGACCGCTAAGCCGACTGTAGGCGTGGAAAGAGGTGGGTATTTGGCCAGTTTCACGCCGTAGGCTCGTATACTGAGGTTTGCTGACCATCCGACGCTTCTGGATCCAGGATCCTAAAGAGTGCGTCACTAGACTGGAGTCCAGGTATCACCATGGCAACCGCCAGCGCTCCGGGAGCGTGACGTCACCTTGCGGGCCCGCGTAATGTAGCCTGCGCGGGAGAAAGCCGGGGAGTCAGGGAAGGGGGCGCGCCTCCGCTCGGCGATGCCGGTGCCCGCTCGTTTCCCAAGGCTTTGTTCCTTTGTTCTGGGCCGGGCTAGCTGAGGTGCGGGGCAGCCCGCCTTCTGGTGTGTCCCGCAACAGGTGTGTCTGGCCTCCGCCGGGGGAAATAGGAGGTCGCGGACCAGGTGGAGGGGGCCTAGTCAGACTCTAGGTAGAGTCGCTGCTACAAGGCAGAGGAACTCCCTCCCTTTCCACTGCGTGTTTCTCTGTAGTAATCCAACCCTCCCTGTGCTCTCCGCTCCTGGATAGGACCTCCTGGCTACTCTGTAGGAGTCTAAGATGCGACTGTAAGGCGTGAGTCGCGGACTGCATCCTGTACCTTGTCGGCCACCCTCGGAGGGCATAAGGCACCCACCCTGGAAGGGGAGCGGGACATTCAAGCCCCAGACTGAAGCTGCCTGGGTATCCACGTGTCTAAATTCTAGCTTAACACGAAAAGCTCCCGAGATGGCAGGTAATGGGGACAGAGCCCGCTGGTGGGGGCCGAACTGAGAGGAAAGGGGGGAGGAGGAAGCAATGTGGTTAAGGATAAAGAAACCTAATTACATAACCGAAAGAGACTTGGAAGAATTAATTCTGTCCCCTGGACTTGAGAATTTGAAAAGGAACAGCAGCTTAGAATGTATGATCCTCTTGATACTTTTCTTAATTGCGTTTTAGAATAATAAATTGTAGTCAGGAAAAAAGGAAACAGTGTTCTGTCTCGTCAATACAAGGATAAGTTTATGGAATATCTTGCAGAGAGCAATTTTTCAAGCTTGTGCCGGAGCAAGTGCGGCCTTAAACTGGCCATTTTGGGTGCAAACAACATCCTTGGTTTTTTTAGCTCCTTTTACCCAAAGTGCCTATTTCTGTAATTTCTGTGTAGATCTTAAAAGCCCTACAGACTGTCCGTTCTTTCATAATGCTACCCTTACTTGTGAATTCAGCTGTTAGAATTCCTCCCAAGTTCTCTTTCAGTAGCCTGGCCTCATTTCTTTTGATAGGTCCATGTAAGGTCTCTAGACTTCTGACAAAGCATTTCCTAGTTATCACATTTCTTTTAAAAATACCTGGGAATATATGTTACTATTTTTCCCTCAAACGCTTTTGTTAAAATTTTATATTTATTTTTATATTATATGTATGAATGTTTGCCTACATGTCTTTAGGTATGTGTGTTTGCACAAGTGTGTCC
Source organism: Mesocricetus auratus (assembly GCF_017639785.1). Taxonomy (NCBI): domain Eukaryota; kingdom Metazoa; phylum Chordata; class Mammalia; order Rodentia; family Cricetidae; genus Mesocricetus; species Mesocricetus auratus. The sequence goes on from NW_024429196.1 coordinate 45,320,469, forward strand.
ATTGTATGTGTCGATAAATCACAGAGATCCACAAGTTTTTACTTCCTTGGTGCTGGGATTAAAGGCATGTACCTTCATACCCTGCTGTTTACTGACATTTTATGTATAGCAGAGAAAAGACAGCAGGAGTGTCTTGCCTCACTTAAGGAAGACATCAGATTTAGCTGTATGATCAGTGTGAATGGTTAAATATTAAGAGACAAAGCTGAAGCCTGGCGTTGATGGCACACGCCTTTAATCCCAGCACTCGGAAGGCAGAGGCGGTTCTCTGTGAGTTCGAGGCCAGCCTGCTCGACAGAGAGAGTTCGAGGACAGCCTCCAAAACAATACAGAAAAACCCTGTCTCGAAAAACCAAAAGAGAGAGAGAGAGAAAGAGAGAGACAAAGCTGAATCTTAAGGCAGTGGTTTTTTTCCTCCTGAGCATACTCAGGACAGTACAGAGGACTCAGTTGAATCTTTTCGGGGCTTGGGGGAATTCAGACATAAAGGAAGGGGAGATATGGTTGTTATCTTTAGGAAGACAAGTGAGTTCGTCTGGATTGCTGGCCACAACAGAATAGTCAGACTCACCATTGCCTCTTCCTCCTTAGGCCTGTCCTTTGCAGACTCGGCCAGTCTCCACGAGGGACATCCTCTACTCCCATCAACTAGTTTACGGGTAAGTTGAGATTTTCTCAAATGCCATGTCACTTCTCAGAATAATACGTCTTTTATTGGGAGGTGTGTTTACCCCCAAATCCTCATTGGTAAATCTTTCTGGGCTCTCATCTGTCCTGTGATCTCACCGGATCCCACTGTGCCTCTCCAGTTTCAAGGATGCATTCACCATTTACCTCTTACCTAGCATCTTGTATTACTGCTGGGGGTGGGAAGACGCACAGCATTTAATTATTTACTTGAATAGAGTAAATTGGCCAATGAAAATCAAAACTGACAAATTTATGGAGGGTGAAATGAGTGCTGTAGATCTGAGGGAATGGAGAGGTGTGTGTTGATTGCAAGGGACAGAGAGTTGCCTGGGCAATGTGGAATTGTATTCTCTGAAGCACAAGTGATGTTTCAATATTGGAGTGAGAAACTGAGTCTAAGTATGGAGAAAGTTATAAGCAGAGGTGTGCAGGTAAGCTCTGCTAACAGTCATATAGATTCACAAAGATTTGGAAGAAATGGCTTATTTTGGAAAATTAAAAAATAACTGAGTTCAGTCAATATGAAAGATCTTTAATATCTAATGAGAAGTTCAAAGGCTTTATTCTCTATGTCATCTGTGAGCCATAATAGATTTTAATGTAGGAAAAATGACCTGATACAGCTGATGGAAAAATCTATCTTTAGAACTTAGTTGGAAGGAAGGAATTTTTTCCATGGACTTTAATTAACCTCAAAACCTCCCTTCAGAAGGTTTCCTCTTCTTACTCAGCCCACCCACCCCAGTTATTCCCAATTTCAACATAAGTACTTTTAGCATGTGTTTAAAGTATATTGTCATTCTTCTGTATCCTAGAGGAATTGGTTCTAGAACCCCTAACAGTTGATTCCAAAACATGTAGATCCTTGAGTCCCTCACTTAGATGGCACAATCTTTTTTTTTTTTTTTTTCGAGACAGGGTTTCTCTGTGGCTTTGGAGGCTGTCCTGGAACTCGCTCTGTAGACCAGGCTGGCCTCAAACTCACAGAGATCCAGATGGCACAATCTTTGCATATAGTCTGTTCACATCCTCCTGTGTATGTCATCCTAGATACTTACGTATCTAATGCATTGTAAATACTGTGTAAATACAGTATAAATATTATGTAGTTGTTCTGTATTATTTAGGGGATAGTGACAAAAACAGTATCTGTGTATATTCTTTGAATATACTTAATCTATAGTTGGTTGAATCCACAGATGCACAGACCATCTGTAATTGGACAAGTTTTAACGTACATGGAAGTTCATAAAAACATCATTATGTTTCAAGTAGTTAGTGAGCATATCCATAGTCAAGAGAACACCTTTGCGTGACTTGAATCCTTTTAAATTTACTAAGATTCATTTTGACTTTTTTTGCTCAGAAAATGAGCCACCTTATGGATGACCAGAGAATGCTGTATAGGAAGGTAAATTTGCTTATATTGGGTGAAGTGTTCAATATATATGTTAGTTTTCTATTTTTACTATAATCAATTATAGAATCTTAGTTTGTTCAAAACCATAGAGACAAAAAATCCAAAGTGAAACTGCGAGTGGTAGCACAGGCCATTGATCTCCGGCACTTGAGAGGCAGATGCCAGCCAGAATTATATAGCAGGACAGTCTCTCAAACCAGAGACCCCACAACATTATCATTCAGCCAATAGGAATATCTGGGTATTTTGTTGTTGTTGTATTGTTTTGGTTTTGGTTTTTTGAGACAGGGTTTCTCACTCACAGAGATCTGCCTGCTTATGCCTCCCAAGTGCTAGGATTAAAGCTGTGCGCCACCAACGCCTGGCTTAGGTGTTTTTAAGATGTGAAGGTCTTACTTTATTTTTAGTTTTATTTTTGCCAAGTTAATTGTAATGGTATAATTTAGTGATTAATCCATCGTATCTTAGTTAATTTGAAAATTCTTAATCCTATGCAGCTTTTAAAACACATGGGCCTATTTTGAGTTGTCGTCTTCTTATTGAATTTTATTTTATAACATGGCACTGTTTCAGTTACTTTACAATTTGATGTACTTTGAAATGTAATAGGGCAGCTGGGTGTGATGGCACATGCATTTAGTCCTAGCACTGGAGAGATAAAGGCAGGTGATCTCTGAGTTTGAGGCCAGCCTGGCCTACAAAATGAGTTCCAGGACAGCTAGGATTGTCACTCATAGAAACCCTGTCTCAATAACCCCCCACCCCACACACAAACAAAGAAACATGTAATAGGGTAAGTCTCCTCATCCATCCCATTTTGTCATAAAGTTGTGGGATATTTCTGCACATTATATATAGTAAATATGTTATTAATGATGGCAGTTATAGTACTAATATTTGCTGTCTTACAACTCAGAGGTAAGGAGGAACAAGGGCAGCATTGGTCAGTAGACTGAGTGCTTACTTAGATGCCTAAATTAAGCCTTTCACAGGGAAGAAGAGTTTGGTTTTTGGTTTTTGGTGCTGAGGGTTGAACCTAGGGCCTTGCCCATACTCTGCTGATAAGTGATGGGAGATGCCATTCTGTAAATCTGTCTTTTATTGGTTGTTGAATAAAGCACTGTTGGCTAATAGGGAAGCAAGATAGGTGGGATTGGGAGTCAAGGAGGATTCTGGGAAAGAGAAACACAGGGAGACAATGTAGCCTGCCAGAGAAGTAAGATGTCTGGACCCTTTTCTCCGGAGAAATACTTAGATTAACAATTATGGGTTACCCAGTAAGAAACAAGCAAACGGCCAACAGCTTCATAATTAATATAGCCTCCTGTGTGTTATTTGGGGACTGCAACTGTGGCAGAGCCCAAGCGGTTGGCGGAGAAAAACTACACTTCTACACACTGCAGTGGAGAGAGTTCTGTCCACATCATTAAGAACTGTCTTTCTACCACTCATCCCATTTCTAAAATGAGAATTTAAGTTCTGGTCTTTGATTTGCTCCAAAAAAGTACTGTAACAGGTACTGTTTAGACAATTCAGTAATGATTGTATAGATTTATCAGATTAAAAAACAAGCAAGAACAAGCAAGGGCTTCCACCCACACCTCAATGCCAGAATAAATAACTGCAGCAGGCAGTTATTTAATACAAGGTCAGTCCTCAGTAGCTCTTATAACTTAAATTAACCTATTTATTTTAATCTACATTCTGGCCTGTTACCTCATCTTTCCATACTGCCCATGCAGCCTCTGGCCTTCTTCTTCCCAGAGTTCTCTCTCTGTCTGGAAGTCCCACCTTTGCCTCATGCCTAGCTATTGGCTGTTCAGCTTTTTATTGCACTAATCACAGCAATACACTTTTACACAGTGTACAAATATTCCACAACAGTAATATTTTAAATTTTCCTGAAGTGGACATCCTAGGAACATACTAGTATCACTTTTATTACCTGCCTTTCTGTGGATATTATCAATTTTATCTGTTTCCTAAGGCTAAGCAATAGAATACTTGATGTTTTAGGAATCAGTGACCTTTAAGGATGTTGTCGTGAACTTCACCCAGGAAGAATGGAGACACCTGGATCCTACACAAAGAGATTTGTTCAGAGATGTGACATTGGAAAATTATACACACCTGGTCTCTATAGGTGAGGGTGATGCCCACCAGTTAAGATCAGGAAGTGGGGAGAGGGTATATACCTGGTCTCTGTAAGTAAGGGAAACCTTAAGTTTATATAGTAAATGCACACCTCATCTCTGTTGGTAATGGTAGCCCTAAGTTTTGATGGGGTATGGGGGAGGAAGGTACACACTTGGTCTCTGTAGATGAGGGTGACCCCAAGTTTAGATGGGATGTGGGAAGCACATTATCTCTTGTGCTTAGTTTAGGAGTCAACAGTTTTAAATTTGGAAAGTTTCTCCTTATTAAGTGGAACAGCCGACTAATCATTCTCTCTTCAGATCGGCTTCTCAGTTGCCCCATTGTTCATGACAGCTGGCATGCTATTCATCCCACCAGAATTTTCCCATGTGGAATATCTTGGAAACAGAGTGGTGAGATTGCATTCTGATACAGAACTTTTTCCTTATTGCAGACAGATTCCTTTTTTTCCCCCCTCTGAGCAGGACTCCAGGTTTCCAAACCTGATATGATTTCCCAGCTAGAACAAGGGACAGAGCCATGGATTGAGGAGTCATGCATTCCTGTTGGTTCCATGGAAGGTAAGTATTGTGTGACAACACTGCTCTCAACACAGCAGCTGCCACCCTGGTGAGAAGTGAGTCTGTAGTTGTGCACTCAGAGCATCTCCTGTGGTGAGATGAGATTCCATTTTACATTCTCTTCAGAGGCGCCATCCTGACTGTTGTAAAGCAGACCTCTCAACCTGCACTCTGAATTCCCTCTTCCCACTTTCTTTTGACCCAGGATTGTCCCCTCGCTTTCTGTTTTAGGATTCCATCTCTGCCATCATCAAACTAAACTTGTGCTATTCCAAGGTGTTTTCCCTCAACACTTGCTCTCATTCTTTTCTTTGTTCCCAACCAAACGGAAACAAGTGAGTTCCACACCTGCAGCCGTTTTTTTTTAAGCACTTACTCTCTTCTTACTCTCATGCATAGTTTCATATTTTGTCACTTTATCATTCTGTCCTTGAGATTCTGAATAGTTTTCTTCTAAGTCATCAGTTTCCAAACTGCACAAGGAATTTCTTCAGGTCCTGACTCTGAAATAACCTAGTCACTTTTTGATATACTAGTCACAATAGTCTAGATGCCCATGAACACAGGAATAGATAAAGAAAATGTGATAGATGTGATATATCTATACAGTGGAGATTTATTCATCCATAGAGAAAATGAAACCATAGCCAGGAAGTAGTGGTGTACATCTTTAATCCCAGCATTTAGAAGGGAAAGGTAGGCAGATTTCTGTGAGTTCAAGGCCAGCCTGGTCTACAGAGCTGTTACACAGAGAAACCCTGTTTAGAAAACCAAAAAGAAGAAAAAAAGATGAAATGGACATTTGCAACACCATTATGTTCCTTGTATTCTAAGTTTCTTGAGGACTCATGGAAAAGGAATGTTGAACTTTTTCAAATGCCTTTTCTGCATCTATTGAGATGACCATGTGGTTTTTGTCATTAGTCTATTTATGTCTTATTTTATTCCCAGATTTGTATATATTGAATCAGCCTTGCATCCCTGGCATAAAAAACAGTGTGGTTGCTATGTATGATCTTAATGTGTTCTTGAATTTGGCTAGCAGGTATTTTGTTCCAAGTTTTTGTACTTATATTTATCAGGGGAATTAGTCTATACCTTGTTATTGTTTTGTCTTTATCTGGTTTGATAGTAGAGTAAGACTAGCTTTGTAAAATGAGTTTGATGGTATTTCCCTTCTTTTCTGCTTTGTGGAACAGTTTGAAAAGATAGGTGTTAACTCTTCCTTTAAAGTTTGGTATAATTCAGCAATAGGTGTATTTGGTCCTAGACTTCTCCTTGTGGGGAGGCTTTTAATAACTGTCTCAATATTGTTACTGTTATGGGTCTGCAAACATTGCTTAACTTCATTTTCCTAACTTACATGCATTTAGAGATTTATCCCTTCCTAACGTTTTCTAGATTTTATGAATATATTTTCAATGTGTTCCCTAATGACCCTCTGGATTTCTTTTTTTTTTTCTTCTTCTTCTTTTTAATTTATTTAACTTTATTTTATGTGCATTGGTGTGAAGGTATCAGATCCCCTGGAACTGAAGCTAAAGACAGTTGTGAGCTGCCATGTGGGTGCTGGGCATTGAACCCAGGTCCTCTGGAAGAACAGCTCTTAACCACTGAGCCATCTCTCCAGCCCCGATCCTCTGGATTTCATTGGTGTCTTTTGTAAACAGTTCCTTTGAATTTCTAACTTTGCAAATGTGCATCTTCTGTTTCTTTTGTTGATTTGGCTTGAGATTTGTCAATCTATTTATCTCATCAAGAAACTAACTCTTTGACTTATACATTGTCCTTTTAAGTTCCTGTTTCATTAATTTCAGTCATAATCATTATTTCTAGTCATGTGCTTTTTGGCTTGGCCTGTGTCCTCATTTGCTTTCTATTGGTGTAATAAACATCATGACAAAAATAACTTGGGAAGGGAAAAGGTTTTTTTTAGCTTAAACTTCCTGGTCACCGTCCATTATTGAGAAGCCAAGGATGAAACTCAAAACAGTATAGGAAGCTGGAAGCAGGAACTACAGCAGAAACCATGGAGGACCACTGACTTGCTTTCCATAGCTCATTCAGCTTGCTTTTTACTACAACTCAGGACCACCTGCCCAGGGGTGGCAACATCCACAGTGGGCTTGGTCCTCCCAGTTAATGTTAACCACAAAAATGCCCCCATAGACTTGTATACAGGCCAGCCTGATCCAGGCAGTTCCTCAGCTGAAGGAGAGTTCCACTTCCCAGATTAGTCTAGCGTATATCAAGTTAACAAAAAATTACTAAAGCTTGTTGTTTTTGGTTTCTGTTTTTTTTTTTAATTTAATTTTATTATTTTTTTCTAGAACCTTGAAGTTGGGAGCAGGAGAGATGGCTTAGGGGTTAAGAGAGCTTGATGCTCTTCCAGACTACCCAAGTTCAGTTCCTAGTAGCTTCGTAAGGTAGCTTGCAACCACCTTAACCCCAGATCCAAGGAATCTGACACCTCTGGCCTCTATGGACTCAGGTACCCACGTACATATGCCCATACACATAATTTTAAAACTTAATTGTGTGTGTGTGTGTGTGTGTGTGTGAGAGAGAGAGAGAGAGAGAGAGAGAGAGAGAGAGAGAGAGAGAGAGAGAGAGACAGACTGAGGTATATCATATTATTTGTTTGCTATTTGTCTTTTAAATTATGTGTGGGTGTGAATATCAGCTTGTGGGTATGCATGTGTGATGCCCCTCCTCTGATTTTTTTTTTTAGGGGGCAGTGAACTTAGAATTGCCTTAGTCCTATCCAAGAAGTAGAAGTTCTGGTAAATTGTGCTATCATTTTCTTTTGATTCTAGAAAGTTCTTTATTTCCTCCTCCTTGATTTCTTCAATGACCCAACTGTTTGTTCACAAGTGTCTTGTTCAGTCTCCAAGAATTTATGTTGTTTCTGTGGCTTCTCATGTTGATGGTTTCCAGATTTATTCCATTATGACATGATGAGATACAATGAATTAATTATGATCCCTTTGTGTTAAGACTTGCTTGTGGCCTCTAAGATGATTTCAAGGTCTGCTGAATGGAATGTGCGTTCTGTGTCTGATGGGTAGAATTGTGTAGAGATCTAAAGCCAACTGATACAAGGTCTAATTTAGCTTGAAAGTTTCTTTGGTGATTTTTTTTAATTTGGAAGACATACCTAAAGATGAGTGTGGATTATTGAAGTGTTTCCATATTTCTGTATGAAGACCTATATGACCTTTCGTCCCTTTTAGTATTTGTTACATTAAACTGGGAACCCAAACATATATTATATCTCCTTAATATATTGCCTTTGTTAATTAATGCAGTGGCCTTCTTTATCTATTCTATTTTGAGGTCTACTTTATCCAATATCAGAATGGCTATGCTAGTTTAATGTAAGTTTGCATTTGTTTAGCAAGTGGTAGTGGGGGTGGTGCATGTCTTTAATCCCAGCACTGGGAGGCAGAGGCAGGTTGATCTCTGAATTTGAAGCCAATCTAATCTACAGAGGAAGTGAAAAGTTTGTATTTGCTTGGTAGGTTGATTTCCATCCTTTGGAAACTGCTTATGAGTGCCTCTGAAAGGAAAGTATGTTTCTAATAGACAACAAATAGATCTTGTTTTGTAATCTAGTCAGTTGTATTTTTTATATTGGTGAGTTGAGGCCATTTGTGTTTGAAGTTATTATTGGAGAGTTTACAATGTCCTATGGTTTTATTGGTTGTTCTGGTTGACTGGATTGTTGCTATAGTTCTTTTCTTTGTCCCCTACCTGGAGTTCCTGACTCCCATTTGTGCATCTGTTCCTGTCATGAAAAAATGTATTGTTTCATGTACTCTTGTGCTGCTTCCCCTTTTCTTGCATATTGTATCCCTTTAGTGTGTTCTGCAGTATCATAATTGCTTTAGGTTGTGCTTTGTCTTAGTTAGGGTTTCTATCACTGTGAAGAGGCACCATGACCATGGCAACTCATACAAAGGAAAACATTTAATTGGGGTGGCTTACAATTTCAGATATTTTGTCCATTATCATCATAGCAGGACATGGCAGCATGCAGGCAGACATGGTGTGAAGAAGGAGCTGAGAGCCTACATCTTGACCTGAAGGCAGTAGGAAGTAAACTGAACTAGGTGTAGTTTGAGCATAGGAGACCTTCCAACAAGGTCATACCTAGCCATACCTACTTCAAAGTCACACCTCCTAATAGTGCCACTCCCTATGAGCTTATGGGGGCCAATTACTTCAAACTACCACATGCTTGTCTTGAAATTTTTGAAAAGATAACTTTCTGGGGATAACAGTTTTTACATTTTGTCTGTATGTGTGTTTTTCCTACATGTATTTCTGCCACCACATTCATGTACTGCCCTTGAGGTTCAGATGAAAGCATTGGTTCCTTGGGACTGGGGTAAAAATAGTTGTGAACCTCATGTTGGTTCTAGGGATCAAACCCAGAACTCTAGCCAGTGTTTGTAACCACTAAGCTATCTTCAGCATCAACAATTCTTTTTTTAGACATTTTATTTTATGTTTATGAGTGGTTTTTTTTTTTTTGGTTTTTTTTTTTTGTTTTTTTGGTTTTTTCGAGACAGGGTTTCTCTGTGGCTTTGGAGGCTATCCTGGAACTCACTCGGTAGACCAGGCTGGCCTCGAACTCACAGAGATCCGCCTGCCTCTGCCTCCCGAGTGCTGGGATTAAAGGCGTGCGCCACCAACGCCCGGCCTGTTTATGAGTGTTTTGCCTACATGTATGCTTCTTTACCACCTCAGGGCCTGGTGTCCACAAAGGTCAGAAGAGGGTGTCAGATACCCCAGAACTGGAGTTTCAGGCAATTATGAGCCACTATATAGATGCTGGAACCAAACCCAGGCCCACTTCAAGAATATTAAGTTGTCTTAACTGAGCTACCTCTCCAGCCTCCCATTGCCTCCTTCCTGAGGATGTCTTGGAGACCTGTAACCCTGATGTGTGTTTTTTCTCACTGGTCTGCTTGGTTTTTTTTTGTGAGCTGGTTATCAACATCCTCAATTACTTTGCCACATACTGAGTATAGGAATATGTTGGCCAGTGCCCATAGGTTTTTGTATGTAGTAAAGTATAGGTAGCTCTTGTAGGAGTAATCAGCATGTTCTTCTAGAACTTTCTCTAATCCTTCATTCCTATCCTTGGTATTCTCTTGGTTGTTGAATAGAGAATATGACATTGTGTGAACATTGGTTGTGGTTGGTATCACTTTACCTTCATACATTTCACACTTGTGATTGGTTATCAAACACTTTTCTCTTTCTTAACAGCACAAGACTCTATGACCCTCATGTGCTTCACCCTACAATACATCTAGAAGATATCCTTTATTGCATTTAAATTGTGTGTGTGTAGGGGTGCATGTGTTTATTTGGAGGTCAGAGGACAGCTTGCACTACTCAGTTCTCTTATTCTATGTCATGGGGATTGGACTCACTGTCAGGCCCAGCAGAGCAGGCACCTTCATTGATTAAGGCATTTATTTCCTTAGCCTCAGAAGATATTCTTTATGATTATTTACTATGCAAACACATTTCCCTGGGTATTATTCCTTTTGGTGAAAGCATATGTCTGAAACACATTGCTAAAGCTGTGCCAGAGTGACGGTGGTTTTGCTGAAGAAGTTCTGCCACTATGAGGCTACCTACACTGATATACACTATCCCATTATCTGTGGAGATATGGGGAGGAGATAGTGGGCAGCCATTCTGTTCATGTTTACTGTAGTTGTGACTGGACTTACAATACAGTGTCTTTTCTTACCTTCCTGTTACTAGTGCAACTGGAGGAGTATTTTATTCTATCACCCTTGAGGATCTTCCTCACCTATTTCCTATTCTCATTCACATTCCTGTGGGCTTCAACTATTTCCTTTTCCTCTTAAGCTGGAATTTTGTGTCTTACACATAGACATCCTATTATCATGCTGCGTTTGGCATCTTCCACTCCTATACCCATGTAGTCCTCCATTTTTTTCCAAATTCCAAAATGGTAGACTTGAATTTTTTTATCTTTCATACAATAATTATTTCCTCGCTATTTATGAGTCTTAATTCTCTGCTGTTTGTCTGGAGTTTGCATCTGCACCCTTTGCTTTGTTGTTCATTAACGAGGAATTTCAATTCATACTGCGTCTTGTAAAGTCAATCCTTTTCTTTGTATCCTTTGTCGTCTCTGTTTACATTTTTTTTCTACATTCATGGAACAGTTTATTTGCCTACCTCAATTGGCAAGTCACTTCTTGTGAGCAGATATTTCCATTGTACTCTGCTTGGAGGCAGCTTGTGTCCACAGGAAGAAATACTGACCAGGGCAGCCCTAAGCTCAAGAACCTTAGTAGCTCATCTCCATTTGAGATTCTGTTCTCCTTTGTCATGGCAGGTGTTTCAGTGATGGGTACAGTGCCAGTGGCCTTGTTGCAAGGTGAAGTGCTGGCCTTTCTTTAAGAACATGGGCTGCCACAAGCATAGGATGAGATTCAGGTCCTCTCCAGGCATGATAAGCCATGCCCCAAGTCAGAGAGAACATGGCAGGCATAAAATAGACACAAAGGGGCTGTGGTGGCCACCCTCCTCTTGCTGAGGATATAACCATGGGCCTCCACCCTTTTTGGGTAGAGCCTGGCTTAGCTGTGACTGACTAATCTATGCTCAGATCCTCATGCCTGTACTTTGGAGCAGAGCGCCCAGATTATCCCTTGCCTTAGTCTTCTCCAAGCTCTTGTGGAACGTCTCAACGCCCTTCATCACAGAGGGAATGTATGTGTTTTATCCCAGCAATTCATACACATCTCCTGTCTCCAAAATACCATGCTCTGATGTACCTCTTACCACTGTGTCCCAGCCAGGAATAGAGTAAACTGACTCTATGGGTAATAGAAAGGGTTTCTCCAGGTCCCAGGTGAGCACCAGTGTAACGTGTATTCTTCCCACCAGATGCCTGGGCCCTACTGAGCTGTCTCAACCCCCAAATAACACACAGGATGCTATATTAATTATGAAGTTGTTGGCCGTTTGCTATGATTTCTTATCAGCTAGCTCTGGCTTAATTATTAACCCATAATTACTAATATATATTTCTTTAAGGACTTATCTTTCAGAGAACACCAGACTTGTGTTCTTTCTTCATGGTGACGACTCACTTCACTACATTTCCCAGAATCCTCCTAGACTCCTAGTCCCACCTATTTTGCTTCCCTATTGGCCAACAGTGCTTTATTTACACCAATCAAACATATACACAGAAGGACTTCCCCAACACACCAGGATGTAAGGGTCCACAGCATCCAACACCTTCTGCACTGACTTCACACTTAATTCAGAATCACATTGTTCAAAGGCACAGAGAGCACAGAGCCTGAAATGACTGGAGTTCCCTCTCCTTCAAAGCCAAACAAGGTGAACAGCTTCTAGATCTTCAGCTGTGCTAGTTCTCTTTATCTATGAGCCCTCCATAGTGTCTACCTTGTTCATATACATCATAGCATGCTTGGCCCCAATCTGTTTAGCCATTGTGCTCTTGTGTCTGAGAATGGGGCCATCATCACCTGCCACAGTCAGGATGCAGAGAGGCAGTGCTGTGATCATATGCTTTAAGCAATGTGCCATGCTTGAGGAAGTCTTTGTGGGCATAGTGGCAGGCAGGAGTACTGTACTCCACATGGGCTGCACTGATAGTAATAAACCCAAACTCTCTCTTCTGAGACATTGTCTCTGTCCTCATACTTCTTGAACTTAACCCTACCTCCTTGGCAAGAATTTTTATGATTGCTGTAGTCATGATGGTCTTACATGGAATTCCACATGGCCAGTGCTACTCACATTTACATGGGGTTTGTTGTGGACGAAAGTCTTCAGTGACTGTAGCCAACCTTGTAGCAATGGGGTCAGGCTGATACTTAGACCACTGAAGGAGGGTGTCACTTGCAATGAGATGGAGGCCACCATTGTGGTAGTACTACATCAGTCTTCCAGGTGCTAAGATTAAAGGTGTGTAACACCATACCCAGCTCACCTCTTAAAATTTAACTATCACTTTAAATGTCATTCTTATTTGTCCTTGGAGACTGTCTATGAAATTGAAGTAAGGATTTTCTTTTGAGTTTTAGTTTATTCTCCTTATCTCTTTCTACTTTCTTCCCAAATAATGTTATGTATTTGAGAACCCTCAAAGTATTAGATAATCTCCAACAATGGCAATATTCTTTTGCTCTGTCCAAAAAATACTGGCATTTTATTTTCTTTCAGACTGGAAGATAAGACCTGAAAATAGTGTGTCACCCCTAGAACTTGACATTTCTGAAGAAAATCTGTCTTCAAAGGCAGTAATAAACAATTACAGAAGGGATGATTGCAGCTTCAGTGTCATAGAAACGTGGAAATCCGATGGAAGTTTACAGAACCTTCTGGCAAACCAACAGACTCTGCCACAGGAAATAAAAATAACTGAGAAAACAGCCCCCATTTGTGAGAACAGTCTCGGTGTGAGCTCAAGCCTTGTGACAGAAACAGAAGTAGTTCTAGAACAAACTTCCACGAAAACAAGAGCTAAGCAGAATTCACTCCCCGTCAAAAGAGAGAAGCCGTGTAAGTGCAATGAATGTGGTAAAGCTTTTACTTATTGTTCTGCTCTCATTCGCCATCAAAGAACACATACTGGAGAAAAACCCTATAAATGTAATGAATGTAACAAAGCTTTCAGCCGAAGTGAAAACCTTATAAATCATCAAAGAATTCATACAGGAGATAAACCATACAAGTGTGACCAATGTGGAAAGGGTTTCATTGAGGGTCCATCTCTCACTCAACATCAAAGAATTCATACTGGAGAAAAGCCCTACAAATGTGATGAATGTGGGAAAGCCTTTAGTCAGAGGACCCATCTTGTTCAGCATCAGAGAATTCACACTGGTGAGAAACCATACACTTGTAATGAGTGTGGAAAATCCTTCAGCCAGAGAGGTCACTTTATGGAACACCAGAAAATTCATACAGGAGAAAAACCTTTCAAATGTGAAGAATGTGAAAAAACCTTCACCAGGAGCACACACCTTACTCAACATCAAAAAATTCATACTGGAGAGAAAACCTATAAGTGTAATGAGTGTGGCAAGGCCTTCAATGGGCCTTCAACGTTTATCCGGCACCATATGATTCATACTGGGGAAAAGCCTTATGAATGTAATGAATGTGGAAAAGCCTTCAGTCAGCACTCAAACCTGACTCAACATCAAAAAACACACACTGGTGAGAAACCCTATGATTGTGCAGAGTGTGGAAAATCCTTTAGTTATTGGTCATCCCTTGCTCAACATCTGAAAATTCATACAGGAGAGAAGCCGTACAAATGCAGTGATTGTGGAAAGGCCTTCAGTTACTGCTCATCCCTTACTCAGCATCGGAGAATTCACACTCGAGAGAAACCCTTTGAGTGCGGTGAATGTGGGAAGGCTTTCAGTTATCTGTCAAACCTTAATCAGCATCAGAAAACTCACACCCAGGAGAAAGCCTATGAATGTAAGGAATGTGGGAAAGCCTTTATTCGGAGTTCATCTCTTGCTAAGCATGAAAGAATTCATACTGGAGAGAAGCCTTATCAGTGTCATGAATGTGGGAAAACCTTCAGCTATGGCTCATCACTTATTCAGCATAAGAAAATCCATACTGGTGAAAGACCTTACAAATGTAATGAATGTGGGAGAGCCTTTAATCAGAAAATACACCTTACACAACACAAGAGAATTCATACAGGAGTAAAGCCATATTCATGTCCCAAGTGTGGCAAGACCTTTCGACACTGTTCATCTCTTGCACAACATCAAAAAACACACACAGAAGAAAAACCCTACCAGTGTAACAAATGTGAAAAAAACTTTAGCCAGAACTCCCATCTGACTCAGCATCAGCAAATTCATACAGGAGAGAAGCCCTATAAGTGCAATGAGTGTGACAAATCCTTTACCCAGAGCATGTACCTAACTGAACATCAGAGTACTCACACTGGAGAAAAACCTTACAACTGTCATGAATGCCCAAAGACTTTCAGCCAGAGCACATACCTCATTCAGCATCAGAAGATTCATTCAGGAGAGAAGCTTTTTGGGTGTGATGACTGTGGAAAAGCCTTCAGGTATCGCTCTGCTCTAACCAAACACCAGAGAGTGCACCCTGGCATAGCTGCTCTAGGAACATCATAAGTGTAGCTGCTGTATTCACTTTGGTTTTATAGTGATGAATCAGAGCGGGGAGAGGAACTCCCTAAAGTATTTTAATATTCCCTATCTCATGAGGTAGTCCTTTGGGCTGAACTAATTCAAGTATGTCATTAAACTACATTGTGGCAAGCTACTTTAAGTTTCTTTTGTGAATGAGGTGAAACAAGATTGAGAGATGATTTGAAAAGTAGCTTGCAGTTTGAGGTTTTTTTTTTTTTTTTTTTTTTTTGGTTTTTCAAGACATGGTTTCTCTGTGGCTTTGGAGGCTGTCCTGGAACTAGCTCTTGTAGACCAGGCTGGTCTCGAACTCACAGAGATCCACCTGCATCAGCCTCCCGAGTGCTGGGATTAAAGGTGTGCACCACCACCGCCCGGCAAGCTTGGAGTTTTCTAGTCAGTTTTGTATATTTACAATATATTCTTAAACGGTTGCACTCTACATCCACATTTTGTCTTGGATCTACAATGTGTGTGGGTTTTGCATGCTTTGCTAGGAGAAGAAATCTGTGCTTCAGTAACTAGGAATTTATTTTGCTCCTGTTCTCATGCACTTATGTTATTCAGGTAACTGGTCCTTAAATAAAAATAACCATAAAAAAACAATCAAACTGAGTTGCCTGCAGCAGCAGGTTAATTGGTGTGTACCTATATTTCCAGCTTCTTAGGCTGAAGTGAGAGAGTCACAATCCCTGGAGTCCAAAGTAAACTGGACAGTACAATGAATCCTTTTTTTTTTTTTTTTTTTTTTTGGTTTTTCTAGACAGGGTTTCTCTGTGGCTTTGAAGGCTGTCCTGGAACTAGCTCTTGTAGACCAGGCTGGCCTCGAACTCACAGAGATCCGCCTGCCTCTGCCTCCCAAGTGCTGGGATTAAAGGTGTGCGCCAATAATGCCTGGCTAATGTGTAGCCCAGGCTGGCCTTGAACTCGTGATCCTCCTGCCTCTGACTCCTTCAGCAAATCCTACCGGCGTGCGCCACCACAACCAGCACAGTGAATCCTTATCTCAAAAATTGGTATCTCAAAAATTGGTATAGCTTTAAAGTATCTTTTTTCTAGGAGTTCCAACTAGAAAAGTCTGCTTCTGCAATATGTTCAGTCCTGGTTGCACATGGCGTTTATTTTGAGGTTGCAATAACAAATAGACAGGTATAGTTTAAATAACAGAATTTTATTTCTCACAGTTCTGGAGGTTACAGTCTGGAGAGGCTCACTGTCTGGTTATTGTCAGGTATGTTCTTATGGCAGAAAACAGAGAAAAAAATTTCTATAAAATCCTGTTCTTGAGTGGTCTATGATTGAACCTTCCAGACACTTGTTCCTAATATCATATTGAGGGGTAAGTTTTCAGTTTATGAATTTGGAGATACTCAGTCCTAACAACTGAGGACAAACAAGATTTAGTACAAAGGCTGCACTTAAGACTCATTTTTAGTTGGCTCAGGGTATGGGACCCAAGCTTCAGAAAAATCTGCCAACCCTAGTGCTCACTTTTTGATACGTAGTCTCTATTATATAGCCCTGGCTGTCCTAGAACTCATTGAGTAGACCAGGCTGACCTTGAATTCACAGCTGCCTGTCTGCATCTTGGGTGCTGGGATTAACAGCATGTGCCACCGTGCCTGGCTATTTAAGATTTATTATGTATAATATGTACAAATGGTTGCTGGGAATTGAACTCAGGACCTCATGAAGACCAGCTAGTGTTCTTAACCACTGAGCCATCTCTCCAGCCCCTGGCTATTTAACTTCTAATTTGTTTGTTTGTTTGTTTTTTGTTTTGTTTTAATTATTTTAATTTTAAATAGCTTGTTTTACATGTCAATCCCAGTTCCCTCTCCCTCCCCTCCTCCCGCACCCCCTCACCATCCCCCCCACCTCCCACTCTATCCCCACTTCCTTCCACATAGGTGATATCTAGAGTCTGTCATTTCACTCAGGGCAGGGTCCAGGCACTCCCCTAAGAGTCCAGGCTGAGAGAGCATCCCTCTTTGTGTTATGGACACATGATGTCTAATAGTTTTCGAGGGATAAACACTGATCCACTGCTCAGGACCCCATAGGTTGCTCAGGCCTCCTCACTGACTTTCATATTCAGGGGTTCTGGATCAGTCCCATGCTGGCCTCCCAGCTGTTGGTCTGGAGTCCAAGAGCTCTCTTCTAATTTGTATCCTGGAAAGAACAATTGACCTAGACTTCAGTAACCACTGCTTTAGTTAGTTTTCCCCTTTGGCTCTTCACAGATTAGTTTGTTCAATCCACATTATGAAGCTTTGTAACACACACACACACACACACACACACACACACACACACACACACAATGATCCTGGGTCCACCAAAGCTCAGACTGTATCCTCTCCTTAGCGTGGCTGGAGAAGCCTGAGACTTCAGTGTCTTCTATCCTCAGTGTGGCTGGAGAATGAGTGCTGACTACTGAAGACCCTGCTCTCCTGTCTTTTATATCCTCTAGTTCTGGGATTAAAGGCTTGTGATCCCAGGTGCTGAGATCATCTTTGTGGGAGCTGTTTCTCTTTAGGACTGGATCAAGTTTGTGCTGATCCAGATGGCCTTGGACTCACAGAGATCCATCTACCTCTTATCCTGAGTCCTAGGATTAAAGGAGTGTACCACCACTGCCTAGTTTCTGGCTGCTGGGATTAAAGGTGTGTATCACCACTGCCTAATCGCTATAGCTTGAGGCTGACTTTGCTTTCTGAATTGTCAGGCAAGCTTTAATCTTTAATAAATCATAAAAAATATATCACCACAAAGCTTTTGAGTGTCATCCTGTTTATGAGATTTTCTCAAGCTCTAGGAGGCAAGTTGATTTGCTTCATCAAAGTGCAGAATCTAAGCCACAATGTAAAGTTATTTCACTTAAACTCAGTTTCCTTGCATATATATATCAGAATCAGGTAGCAGTGTTTTATGCATCCTAGAGAATGATCTGCATTAGCCATGCTTTCAGTTTTGAATGAATGGATTCACTATATAGCAAGCAAAAGATGTACAAGGGGTCATGACAATCTTCTGTGTATTGTATTGTTCCAAATTTAGTCTATTTGTTGCCAAAGTGAAAAGGTTTTAAGATTTATTTTTATTTATGTGTATCTGTGTAAATGAATGACATATGTGTGTGGGTGTCCTAGAAGGTAAGAAAAGGGCATGGGACAGGCAGCTATGAACTGCCCACAGTGGGTGCTGGGTGCTCAGTTCCTGTCCTCTTTAGGAGTGAGCACTTCTAATCACTGAGCCATATCTCTAACCCTGGACCACATTTTGGATGATTGGGTGAGGACATCCTGTGCTGTGACCATCCACAAACCAGTCTTTGAGCTCTTGTGAGCCCAGTTCGGGTTTTCAACTGGAAAGCATCATGCATAGGTATTACAAATTAATATTGTTAGCCAGAGGGTGGTGGTTACATATCTTTAATCCCAGCACTAGGGAGGTAGAGGCAGGTGGACAACTGAGTTCAAGGCCAGTGTGGTTTATAGATTGTTTTCTTACAGAAATTCTGTCTTTGCTACAAAGCCTACTATAAATGAATATGGATGCCTGCCACACACAATTCCTGTTCTGTACTCTAGTCTGTTAGTGCAGGAAGATATGGGCAATCTATAAATATTTAAGAAATATGTCAGAACAAGTTAATGTTGAGGGAAAGGTCCATTAACTTTCCTCTTTTTAAACTGTAATTAGGGGGTAGAGAGATGGTTCATTGGTTAATATTTGTTGTTCTTCCAGAGTACCTAGGTTTGGTTCCCAGCATTTACAAGTCTCACATCCATCTATAACTCAAGTTCTAAGGATCTAGTGCCCTTCAGATGCACATGCAGACAAAATACATACAAAATAATAAATCAAGCTGGATGTGGCTGGTGAAATTTATCTTCTATAGGAATTTGATGTAGAAGGAGGGGGACAACATAAGCCATCTCATAGGGTCAACTTGTTTCTGGATCCTCTCTTAGATACATCCTCTGTCTCAGATGGGCTTCCAGATGCCTGGGCCATGGAATCTCTAAAACAGGATTCACCTTTACCCCGGCCTCTGAGAAATGTAACTCTGAAAACCGAAGTCTATGGCAAAGAAATTCCAGAACTATCCGAGGATTTGATGACCCTAATGTTTCCCAAGAAAATGAGTAACCCGAGGGTCAGTTGATATTGGTAAAGTAAGTTTTTTTCAAGGGTATGTGTTTGGTCTCTCATTCACTCTTCTCTAGGCAGAATCCCAGCAAGGAGTTGTTTGCAAACCCAACCAGTTTAATTGGGAAAAATATGTCCAATGGATATGAAGCATGAACATCTAGCAATTTTAGAAAACTGTTACTACACTTTAGCCTGAAAAGGCAAAGGTTTAACCCACACACATGACAGTTTAAAACAACAGAGATTTATTCTCATAGTTCTGGAATTTAGAAGTCTGAATTCTAGCCGGGTGGTGGTGGCGCACGCCTTTAATCCCAGCACTCGGGAGGCAGAGGCAGGCGGATCTCCGTGAGTTCGAGGCCAGGCTGGACCGACAGCCTCCAGAACAATACAGAGAAACCCTGTCTCGTAAAACCAAAAAAAGGAAAAAAAAAAAAGTCTGAATTCTATTTACCTGGGCCAAAGTCAAAGTGTTGGCAAGCTAGTATTTTTCTTTCTTCCTTCCTTTTTTTTTTTTTTTTTTGTTGTTGTTTTTTTGGTTTTTGTTTTATGGAGACAGGGTTTCTCATTGTTTTGGAGCCTGTCCCGGAACTCGCTCTGTAGACCAGGCTGGCCTCAAACTCACAGAGATCCTCATGGCTCTGCCTCCCACATGCTGGGATCAAAGGTGTGCGCCACCAATGCCTGGCCCAACTCCTGTATTTCTTGCATTCCTTGGCTTATGGCTGTACCCTTCCAATCTGCAGCCATTGACTCATCTGAGCCGTTAACACCCTTCCCTTGGCCTCACTTTAATAAAGACCTAAGATTTCATATAAGGCCCGCCTGGATTATTTGTTTCATATCTTCATTTCAAGATCCTTGGCCACATCTGCAAAGTTCTTTCGGCATAGAAGCTAACATTCACAAGTTTCAAGAATTAGTGTAACCAAACCTCTCCGAGAATAAAATTGCTATCGCTTGACTGCTTGTCTTTGGAAATTAGAGAAGTTCAGAACATACCATCTCCCAAACAGGCTGCTCTGGCTGGGTGACAGTTTTGAGTTAAAGATCTCTTCAACACAACTTAAAAGCAGATGTTAAAGGTGTCTCTTCTTTGAAATCATTCCCTTTAGGACGCACTTTTGCTTGATCCTCACTGTTTCACACTCTCCAGCACAGTATGTAAGTGTTCAGCTAGGTTTCTTCAAGTCTTCATTTCCTAGCGTAGGCTCATATCGCATGTTACAAAAGATTCCTATACTGCACAAACCTTTTTAATTATTGATCTCTCCTGACAGTTCTCAGTCCAGCCAGAACAGTGTCCAAGAGGATACAGGTAAAAACTATATCCTTTACAGAATCTATAGAGATTTTTAATGTGGCTCAGTGGGTAGTAGAAGGCAACCATGCACAGTAGGAACAATACTCCACATATGGTGACTATTATCAGTCACTATTTCCTTCATTGTGTGTGTGGGTGTGTGTGTGTGCTTAAGCTTATGAATACAACCTACTGAGTTCATTTAGTGTTCCATGTACTTGATTTTAGGGCTGAGGACTTGGTATTGGATAATCAATTAAGGGGCTTGTCCTTAGGGAAGACTACCCTCTATAGTACTTTGTTGGTATGGGGCCTCATGATATTTCTTTCTTCCACCTTACCATCATATCCATTGTTCAGGGATTATTTAAACAGCCATACTGTTAAGGGATCATGGATGTAGCTTCCCTGTCATTCCTAGGACACAGTTTCAAATCAGGCCCCCTGGTCCCCTTGCTCTTACAGGGTTTTGTTTTTGTTTTTTTCTGAGATGTTCCCTGGGCATTTGGTGTATGGGCTGTGTTGTAGATGTATCAATTGGGGCTTAGTACCCCACAATCAGTTGCTCTCTACATTTTAATCAGCTGTTGTCAGGGACCTCCAGCCATCAGTCAGCTATGCTGTATCACGTACTCATAGAGAAGATGTGACACTAAGACCACCCTGCCACCTCTTCTGACATAAAGCAAAAGAAACAGGCCTGCAGTTTATCTGTCAGTTAAAGACTAGCTTAATTGGAAAACTACAACATCCTCAGGAGATAGGCCTGAGCGATAGTAAATTGTAATAGATAGGATCAGACCCTGCCTTCAGGTTAGCAAACGGCATAGAAGGTCCTACTCCTGACCTCTTGCCCTGTAGATTAGGTTGCCAGGCAATGCAGACCACCTTTCCCACTGACCTCTTGCCCCTGCAGCTGCTGTAAGTACACCTTCCTCCTTTCCCCTCCTCACTTCTTCTATGTAAATCCCTTTGGGATGAAATAAAGTTGTCGCCTTGATCAGAATCCTGTCTTGGCGTCCATTCTTTGTATCCCCTGTCCTCCATCTTTCTCCTAGGTGTCTACCAGACCCATGTTGAATGTCCTGTGGGTTGGGACAAACTCACCTTTTCTCTTCCCTGAGACAGGGTTAGCCCTGGGTATCCTGGAACTACCTGTGTAGATCAGTCTGCCCTTGAAATAAGAGATCCACCTGCCTCTGACTTATGGGTGCTGGGATTGAAAGTGTGTGCCACCATACATGCCTTGTCACTTATTTTTTTAATTTAAATTAGGAACAAGCTTGTTTTACATGTCAATCCCAGTTCCCTCTCCCTCCCCTCCTCCCCTGCCCCCACCGACCTCCTATCCCATCCCCTTTCTGCTCTGCAGGGAGGGTGAGGCCTCCCATGGAGGATCTTCAAAGTCTGTTATATCCTTTGGAGCAGGGCCTAGACCCTCCCCCAGGTTTCTAGGTTGAGAGAGTATCCCTCTATGTGGAGTGGGCTACCAAAGTCCATTGGTGTATTAGGGATAATTACTGATCCACTACTAGAGGCCCCATAGATTAACCAGACCTCCAAACTGACACCCTCGTTCAGGGGGGGTCTGGAACAATCCTTTGCTGGTTTCCCAGCAATCTGGGGTCCATGAACTCCCCCCCTTGATCAGGTCAGCTATTTCTGTGGGTTTCTCCAGCCTGGTCTTGACCCCTTTGCTCATCACTCCTCCCTCTCTGCAACTAGATTCCAGAGTTCAGCTCAGTGTTTAGCTGTGGATATCTGTTTCTGCTTCCATCAGCTACTGGGTCACTTTTTTTTTTTTAAACAAATGTCTATTAAGCCCTCAGGGATTGAGAGCTACTAAACCATGTGATCTTGGCCCATACAGAATTTACAACACATCCTGGAAATGATAAGTATTGTAAGAAAGAAATTAGCTTCAAGAGAACACAAATTAACACTGCTGAGCTTGATGAGAGGAAGACCTCAACACTAAATTGAGAAAACCCCACCTTGCAGCGGGCAGTGATTGAATATAACAAAGTAGATACAAATTTATCTTCATCTTATAAGAAGGAAGCAAATAATCTCTAATGTATAAAAGAAAATACTGGGTGAGAGGTGAGGATATCCAGTTCAATATGACACAGTAGCTGGTGTTGGTTTAAACTTGCAGAATCTAACAATAGGCAGTTTACTTTAGGCATATTTAAGCACAGTACAACTGAATAAAAGTTTCCTGGTGACAATGAACTCAATCCCATGTGCACAATAATGCTTAAAGCATGACTACATTGAAACTCTTTGCAAAGTACATGTGACCTCTTCCTTGGGCTCTACAGATTGACTGCCTGTGTGACCATAAAGATCTAGAGGAGAATCTGTGTTGTCTAAGTCATGCAGATAGCACACAGGACATCTGGACCATCAATTGTGTCAGGTCCTGCTTGTGACAGCCCGGCAGAGCCCTTGGTCATACCCATAGCACAGAAGTTATCTAGATTGTTAACCACCTCTGATCCTGGTTGTGTGAGCTTGGAGGGAGCCAAGCATGACCTGACAAAAAGCATAGAGGTCACCTAGGCTATTAGCCACCTCTGTTCTCAACCTTTTGGGTGGAAAAAAGGTTACACATCTTTTCCTTTGAAAATGCAATCCTGCATGTGGTTTCTCTAGTGCCATATGTGAGCCTAAGGACCTTTGTGTCCCCAGCACCTTTCCGTTTTCTCCATGCCTTAGAAGAGAGTAATTGAGTCCTACTCTCTTACTCAAGCAGCACCTAAGCCCTTCAACCCACTATAGTACTGAACTGCTGCTGTTGCTGTGAGGCCTAGATAAAACCCAATGTGAAGTGCTTAAACCATGCCTAATTAAAGTAAGCACTGCCAATGTGAGTACATTTAGCTGTTAACAATGTTTCTCCCCGAGTGAAAGCAAGGCATTCTTGGCAGGTCCACTGTGAAGAAAACCCTACAATTTGAAGACAGTGACCTGCTAGTGGGACAGGAAAGCATGTCCTTCCACCATACCAACTAAAACTTAGTCCAGAAGTTGGTGGAGTTTTGGATCCAGCAAAGTTGGCAAATATTTGCCTTCAATTTGTAAATCTTATGGTTTCTCACACCTTTACATGAGGTTTTAGAGAGATAAGAGACAAGTATTATCTACAGAAACTAGAATCTTGGCTTCCCAGAACTTATATCCATTCCCAAACCAACCCCATTTTGTAAAACGTATTTAAATTTTATGTAAATAATGAGTTACTAGGCATTTGTTAATTCATGTATCTTTTAAGTCAGGATGGTTTGGGGAAAGTTCTATTAGTTGGTGGTGCCCCCGGAGTGAAATCAAGCGGATGCAGAAAGTCAGCACATGTGTCTTGTTTCCAAGACTGACATTTATTCATTGGAAATCAGGTACTATGCTCTTGGTCCATCTCTAATTCCTAGAAGGTAGACCTTGGTCCTGCAGCCTAGGAATACAGCTTTTGGTAAATAGGATAGTGATTTATTTGGTTATTTAGCATAGGAATCTTAGCAGTGTCAGTGTAGGACATGTTTTCTGTGGTCCATAACCTTTTCCAGAAGACAACACA
Source organism: Mesocricetus auratus (assembly GCF_017639785.1). Taxonomy (NCBI): domain Eukaryota; kingdom Metazoa; phylum Chordata; class Mammalia; order Rodentia; family Cricetidae; genus Mesocricetus; species Mesocricetus auratus. The sequence continues at coordinate 45,344,551 of NW_024429196.1, forward strand.
GAGGTGGAAATCCCTCATCTCGAAATGTGAGATAACTAGAAGATAGGTCTTCCTGCTAGGGTGTGGCTTGTGTCGTTTACTGGGAAGTGTCACTATCCAATGTTTCCCACAGAGATGTGAGGAGCAGGAAACAACAAAAGTCACATTATGACGCCACTTACATAACTGAAAGCTCATCTATGAACTAAGTCAATGACAGTCACAGAGGAAAGGACACTTCAGAAGTGGGACCAGCAGTGCTTGATAGCCCTCTGTGTGGTAAGGAAATGAGTTGCTGCAGATAACATCAGGTTCCACTGGGATAATGGTATGTGTGGTGCATTCCTTGCCCCCTTGGCATTCGGGTAGGCTGGTTCCAGCTATGCCAGACTTCACCAGATGCTGAGCATTTATCATTCCTGACTATGTCCCTTAATTTGAATAGCACTGCCCAGCTGGAATGGTTAATATTTACTGCCACCTTTGTTGGATTTAGAATCACCAGGAACCAAACCTCTAGGTGTTGCCTGTGAAGGTTTCCAGAGAGAATTAACTGAGGAAGGAAGACTCACTCTGTGTGTGGCAACATCACAGGGACTGGAGTCCTGTCTGACCAGAGTGTGGTGGTTTGAACGGCAATGGCTCCCAGAGGCTCACAGGAAGAGGCACTGTTTGAAAGGATTAGAGTGTATGGCCTTGTTGGGGGAAGTGTGTGGGGTGGGCAGAAGCCCAAGCTAGGTCCAGTGTCTCTCTCCCTGCTGCCTGTGGATCCTGATGTAGAACTCAGTTCTTCCTTAAATTGTTTCTGTCAAATTATTTTGTCACAATAAGAAAAGTAGTTAATACACCAATCATTGTGACTTATGTTAACATATAGTCTGGTGTAAGTGAGACCTTGTTGAGGGACTAAATATTAGATCCCCCAATAGACAGAAGGGTTGTGACTAAATAAAAAAAAATGGTAAAATTCCAAAATAGCTGACTTCTTCCTCACCCTCTGGACCTAAGACAAAAGCCTGACAGTTTAAAAGAGGCCTTGTGGGGATTTTTTTCCCCAAGCCAATAGGGCCCCTTTGTCTGTGTCCTGGACAATTTCAAGGTCAGACCAAGACAACTTTGGCCCAAACTTGTGGACCCTGTCTTTGTTCAAACTGACCAACCCTAAATTGGAGTAGGAAGATCAAAGACCCTTAAAATGGCCAGCCCTCAGGGAGAGACCAAAATTCCACTTTCTGGGTCATATCACCTCTTTGCTTTGCAGAATTCCACTTCCTGGGTAACATCACCTCTTTACTTTGCAGTGAACCTACACATTGTTTTCACCCAGTCAACAGTGATCAAGCTTGTCTGGCAATTCCTTTTATTGGTTTCTCGAATATTTAATGATCTAGGTATTTGATTCGTTAATAATATATCTCTTAGGTGCACTGGCTAGTTTTATGTCAGCTTGATAACAAGCTAGATTTATCTGAGAGGAGGGAACCTCAATTAAGAAAATGCTTCTTTGAGATCAGGCTGTAGGCAAACCTGTAGGACATTTTCTAATCAGTGATTAATGGGGGAGGACCCAGCCCATTGTAGCTGGTACTATCCCTGGGCTGGAGGTCCTGGATTGCCCTGTTTGAATTCTTGCCTTCTCTTTTGACCTACATGAAGTAAGGTTGTTGGAGCCAAATATGATATAGGCCTCAGCTCAATTCCAGGAGCTAGAATCTCCTATTGTCTTTTAGATATTGGCTGGTTACCTGTGGATGGCCTGGCCACAGTGAAGAAATATTTCCAGTTTGCATAACAATAGACCTAGGCCAGCACCCATCTTGGGGATGTTCCTGGGGGCCAGGGAGGCACACCTGAGGACTAGTGAGAAGTGTGTTGCAAGAGGCCTGAGGTTTGGGTACATGCATTCTAGGACCATCTCTAGGGTTAAGGATGTGTTTCCTAGTCAGCCCTATATACATGATAATAGATGCCTTCTCCCAAATACCCCATGTTTAGAAAGCTATTTAAGAGGATGCTTGAATAAACTGGGGTCTCCAGTACGGACTGAGAGTTCTGAAATTTCTCTGTCATGTTCTTAACATTGTTGGGTAGCTAGGACTTCCCTGATCCACACTCCCCCACTCAGGGTCGAACCCGGGGTTGTTTGGCTGGTTCTGAACACAGCCCCAAAGACATCAGTCCAGGATAGAGGACCCCTGTAGTGTAGGACTGATACAGGCCAGACCCTGGCATAAGGGGACTACTGCCACACATCCTTTGAACTAATACTCTATATTCTTCATATACAGAAGCTTAATTGGCAAGAGTCTCCAGAGAACTTGGATTTGGCCTAGGTCTGTGCCTTTTTTTTTTTTTTTTTTTTTTTTTTTTTTTTGGTTTTTCGAGACAGGGTTTCTCTGTGGCTTTGGAGGCTGTCCTGGAACTCACTTGGTAGTCCAGGCTGGTCTCGAACTCACAGAGATCCGCCTGCCTCTGCCTCCCGAGTGCTGGGATTAAAGGCGTGCGCCACCAACGCCCCGCTGTGCCTTTTATTTTTGATCATCAAAGAGACACATCTCTTGTCATACCTGTTGCATCTGGGAGGATCTGGAATTAGTATGGGACATTTGTTTTCCCACTTAATGTTTAGGGTTACACTCAACTGGCCAGATTGGGATGTTACCATAGACTGTAATTTTGGATGTCAAAACGACATTTTCCCAGGAAGAGGGAACTGTTACCTATAAGATCTATATCCTATACAAGTTAAGTGCATGTCACCTTCTCTGAGGGCTTGTGTCTTCTTGCTAAACAGAAACAGATTTCTCTTTTCATAGATGTTTTCTTTACTTGAGTCTGCCAGATTTTTCCCAGCATAGAAGTTTCTTTCCCTGTTGACAACCTTCATCAACAAATGCCTAGGCCATGCCAGATTGATGAGGTCTAAGGCATTGTCCCAGCAGTAAAGTAAGAAGTTCCCTATGTGGTTCAGGAGAGTGAGTCTGTGTGTCCTGTGTTTTAAAGTCCACTTTGGTGTCTTTCATGTCCCCATTTTCCCCAGCCCCTACTGCCATTGCCTTTGGGAAAGTCAGGTCACCTTTTTCATAGACCAGACGATGGAGGCCAAACTCTGGATCTCTCTGTGCCTCCAGCGCCATCATAACTATGTTAAATTCTTTCTGATTTGGAGTCATTGACCCAGTTGGATGGAGAGCAACTATTGTATCTTCAGGAAATCAAAGAATATGCCTGAAAATACTTGCTAGGTGAGCAGTATTGGGAAAGGGAATGAACATATGTGGTGTTTAGGAGAGAAGGCTTGGCAGTTCTTTTGGTGTTCTAGGTGATCAGATTAACAAGATGGCCTTTGTGAGCTCTTAAATTCTGCTAAACTCAGAAGCCAATCAGCGGGCCTGCTATGCGGCACAGGCGCCGGCAGGAAGCTCCGTTTCCGGCTTAGGCTCAGGGTCTGGGAAGGGGCTGTCTGTGGGCGTCATGTCGGGCCGCGAAGGTGGCAAAAAGAAGCCCCTGAAACAGCCCAAGAAGCAGGCCAAAGAGATGGACGAGGAAGATAAGGCTTTCAAGCAGAAACAAAAGGAGGAGCAGAAGAAACTGGAGGAGCCGAAAGCCAAGGCCGCGGGGAAGGGGCCCCTGGGCACAGGTGGAATTAAGAAATCTGGCAAAAAGTAAGCTGTTCCTCATACCTGAGATGATGGTGACCCTCTTCCCTTCCCATTTAAACATCTGGATTCCCTGCCAGAATAACGTCTTTGCCACCTACAGCTAGAATGAAGTGTCATCCTGGAGCCTGTTAAACATCTGGATTCCCTACTATAACATCTTTGCCACCTACAGCTAGAATGAAGTGTTATCTTGGAGCTTGTTGTACATTGTAATAAATAAACTTTTGTAAAAAAATGAATAATGCAATGGCTCATTGTCCTAGTGTTCAGCAATTCCTACCTCAGCTGTGAATTTAAAGTAAACCCAGTCTGGAATCCTACCAGAGCCTGCTGTTTCATCTCTGTTGTACTCTGAATTCTGTGTCACTTTGAATTAAACCAACTCATTAAAAAAAAAAAAAAGTTCTGCTAAACTCATCATAGTCTGTGGGAGTAAACGTCTCTAAAATAAATAAAGTAACTGCAAGAAAGGTTGAGGGTAAGTGGGGATACCAGTGTACACTGGGTATTTCTGATTTTGTTTTTGTTTTCGAGACAGGATTTCATTGTGTAGCCCTGGCTGTCCTGGAATTCCTTCTATAGACCAGGCTGGCTTCAAATTCACAAAGATCTGCCTGTCTCTGCCTCCTGAGTATTGTTCTGATATTTTTGCCCCCCCTCCAGAAAATGATGACATTCGTGATTATAAAAAGCTATCCTTCCCTTTTGCTTTGTTCCCACACTTCTGATCTACTGTTCTTTGTTGCACCGTTCCCCCATGGGGGTCTATCTGCTGACTGCTTGTTACTAGGGGCTTTTAGCTAAACACTTCTCATCCCCTCCTCCCTGCTAGCAAGTTCCTGTTTTCCATTCTTGTCTAAATGCTAATTCCTGTTTTGGGCCCACCTTTTGCTGGAGGGTCCTGGGAACGTAGATTTCTGACCTTGGGGATTTTCCACCATTCCTGACTTTGGTATTTAAGGCTCTGCCCTTGAAATACTTGAAATAATAAATGCCATTCTCCTTGTAAGAATGAGCTGCTGTCTTTGTCTTCATTTTACATCCTTAGCCCTTTGCCTCAGATCATTGTAGAGTAGCGCCGTAGCCACAAACACACCGGAGGCTTGTTACAGTTCTCAACTCCTTTTGTTTATGTTTCTCATGATTAATAAGGTATATTAGGTCATTTTGCTTTTCATTTCCTATTCTGCTCATCAGTAGATATGCCCACTCACTTCTTTTCTGTCTCAATGTGTTATTCAGTCCTTCCTCCAATACTTCTGGATATCCTTGTGCTTACTGTGCTACAGAAACAAAACTCTTAACTGGGTTTGTTTACATCTCTTGCATATATCTTTTTTGTTTTGTCCCCATATAAAGTTGCTAGTCTTCATGAATAGAAGATTAGTTGTTTTTATTTAAGGCTGGTTTGTTTTCCTCACATTCTACAGTAGACATGGGTCACATTTGTACTTTTAAATATCTTTCAGGTAGAAAGATTTGAAGTGGAGCAAAATATTAGCACCAGTGGGGCTATTTCTGAAGGACTAGAATTTTCAGGGCCATCAATGGAAAGTCTCAGAGAGAATATGAAAAAATACGTAAATTCAATTATTATGGTGGATTAAATAGCCTGCAAAGAAGGAGTCTTCTTGGAGAAAGCAATGATCAGAAGAGTCAAGCAACACTGAAGGTGTTTTTCACTGGGAAGGAAAGTCGTGAGTCCAGTGAATTTAGTGTAAGCTTAAACCTTGATACACTACAGAAAATAAATACCAATACCCTGTTTAGGAACAGTTCCAGAGAAAACCTAGACTGTATTAAACACCCAAAACTGCTTCCTCCAGAAGAAACCTTGTGAAGTGCAAGAAGGATGGGAATTCCTTCTCTCATTTATCAGATCTTACAGAACACAGTAATGAATGCCCTAGTTGCTGTGATGGAACACCACCACCAAAGCAACTTGGAAGGAAAAGATTTATTTTGCTTACACTTCCTGTTAACAGTTCACCTCATGGGGAATTCAGGGCAGGAACTCAAACAGGGCAGGAATCTGGAGACTTGAGCTGATGCAGAGGCCATGGAGCAGTGCTACTTCCTGGCTTGCTTCTCATGGCTATGCTCAGCCTGCTTTCTTATTGAACCAGCCCAGGGATAGACTGGGTACTCCCATAAAAATCACTAATTAAGAAAATGCCCTACACCTGGGACCTCTAACAGTGGAAACAGTATTTATCCCTAGTGCACAAATGGACTTTGGGAGTCCATTCCCTATGGAGGGATACTCTCTCAACCCATCAACCCAGATACACGGAAGAGGGCCTAGGCCCTACCCCAAATGATGTGACAGACTTTGATGATCCCCCATGAAAGGCCTCACTATCCTTGGGGAGTGGGTGGGGGGGTCGATGGGAGGATGGGAGGGAGAGGGAAGGGGAGGATTGATATGTAAAATAAGATTGCTTCTAAAAAAATTATAAAGGAAAAAGAAAATGCACTACAGACTTGCCTACAGTCCAAACCTATGGAGACATTTTCTCCAGGACTACACAGAGACATCCTGTCTCCTCAGAACTAAAACACAAATTAATTAATTAATTAATTAAACATTAAAAATCATAACAAATCAATGAAATTAAAAATAAGAAATTAACAAGATAAAGGTCAATCTAGAATAGTATTCCTGCAAATGTTTCATGGACAATTATAGTGAAAAAGAACTGTGTACACAATATTTATTTATTTATTAATCTATTCTGCCTGCTGGAAGATAGTTCTCTAAGAGGAAACCCAACAGCTGGTTAGTACTTATTAGCTGGAAGGAGCCACCCCCAAATCCTGAAGTGATGTCCACACATCCACACATGACTTTGTACAAATCTTGTTGCGGCTGCTGTAGCTCATTCCAGTTCACCACATTCTGTTCCTTACTTACTCTTACTCCAGGAGGAAGACCTACTATGTTCCACTGGATTTGGTCTCTCTCTAGCATTTCCCAATTATGGAAGAAATGTGCCACTTCAGCCTCTCACTTTTCTGTGTTTGCCTGCCTAGTGTAGGATGCCTTCCTTACCCTGAGGTCGTAGTCACAGACTTCTCAGGCATACTGGTACTTTTTCTAAGAACCTAACTTAGATCAGCCATGTGTTCCAGTTCTTCCAACAGCCCACCAGTAAGTGATTCCTCCATGTTTTTGGCAAGGAGCAGTATCTTCCTTTGTTTATAATCCTCTATTCAGGTTTTTCTCTATCCATAGTTTAAGTCGTGTTTGTAGAAAACCTGAGTTGGTGAATACTGAGTGCCTGAATTCATACTTCCTTCTCACCAATAGTCTGCAATAAACTGAAAAGTTATTACAAACATTCAGATCATCCATAGTACTAGCAATGCTAACAGACAAACACATATGCAACAGCTAGCTAAAGAAAGTACAAACAAGTGAAACCCTTCTTCCTTCTCTCCAGGAGTTATCGTGACTATTGACCAACCATCTAAGTTTCCTGATCTAGCAGTAGCTATTTATTCCTTCTCTTTCTTTCACTATAATCACGTTTGGCTGTTCCAGCATCAAATAGGTGCTTATCTTATCTTTGTAACACTAGTTCTCAGCCCTATTGTGGGCTGGTCACACAATACAGATTGCATGTATACACAAAATTGGGTCTTCAATTCTTAGGTAGATCAAAAGACAGGCTACAGATTTGGAGAAAGAATGGCAAGCCATATATAAGATCATGAGGTTTTGTCTTTCCTCACTGATCAAGTAAGATTAAAATAATAAATGCTGGCTGGCAAAATTCAGAGACTCAGTCTCTGATAAAAATGTAAAGTGGTATAGGCATTTTGGAAAATATTTGAAAGTTTCTTTTTTACTGAATATGTGATAGTGTCTTTCAAACCAGCTTGTAACTTTAAAGTGAATGACACAAAACCAATATTAAAATGGCCATAGCTGGTATTTAAAAAACAACTTATTTTTTGGTGGGGCAATGATGGTTCACACCCTTAGTCCCAGCATTGAAGAGGCAGAAGCATGTGAGTCTCTGTGAATTAGACATCAGTTTAGTGTACACTGTGAGTTCCAGACTACCCCTGAAATTTTATAGTGAGATCCTATCTCAATTTTTGAAAAACAATTTAAATTATGTGAATGTTTGTAGCTATGTATGTGTGAGTATCCTTGGAGTTCAGAGTATGCTGTACTATCCTCTGAAGCTGGAGTTACAAAGTGCTTGTGAGCCTGTGTGGATAAGGGCTGGGAACCCAACCAAGGTCTACAAGAGCACCAAGTACCTTAACTGGGGGCTATCTCCAACCTTCATGACTTCACTCATAATGAGATGAGTGAAACGGAACAGAATAATCATAGGGAAGAGAGTAAACTCCATTAGTAAAATATTACGTGGTGGAGGAAGGCCAGAGAGGTGGCTTATTGGCCACAACAGCTTTCGGTTTCTAGCATGCACATTGTGGCTCACAACTGCCTATAATTCCACTTTTAGGAGATCAAAAGCCCGGCACCAGGCACGCATATGATACACATACATACATACAGGGCAACACTCATACACATAAAAAAAAATATTAGCCGGGTGTTGGTGGCGCACGCCTTTAATCCCAGCACTTGGGAGGCAGAGGCAGGCGGTTCTCTGTGAGTTCGAGGCCAGCCTGGTCTAGAGAGCTAGTTCCAGGACAGTCTCCAAAACAATACAGAGAAACCAAAAAAAAAACAAAAACAAAAACAATTAAAGGCAAATATTACTTGGTGGGTTTGGCATCTCTGTCTCATAAATATATGTGTAAATATTTATGTGATGTGGTTTAATGTCTTTCTGACTCTGGGTTGCAGTCAGAAAACTTTGACAATAGGTTCGTTTACGCATGAATACTTACGCATGAATACTTTGCATGCACACCTGCATATCTCAGGAGGACATCAGATCTATTATATATGGATATAAGCCACTAAGTGGTTGCTGGAAATTGAAAACGGTCCTCTAGAAGAGAAGAGCAACCAGTGCTGTTAACCCTGTACCATCTCTCTAGTCCCAAGATTTGCCTTTGGGTAACTAAATTTGAAGAATTCTCTTGAGATGTCAGAGATGAGAGGATAGAAGACCTATGATAACGAAGCCTTGCTATCTTTGGGTTCAGAACAACTCCAGAGATACAAACTGCCGGCCTGCCTCCCTGATTCCGTCTCTGGTCTCTTGCTCCTGTTTGACAGGTATGTCAGAATTCAAGCACATGTTGTCTAGTGTTGGCTTGAGGAAATATTCCCAGAGAAGATCAGCCATCACAACCGCAAAAAGGCCCAGAGACTTCCAGGAGAGATTGCCTACGAAAGGAGAACCTCAGGCAGGCTACAAAAAGACCAATGCGTTTATTTAGGTCTGCCAGGGGGCGCTCGTTCCCCTCAGTGAGGCGACCGGCGGGACCGAGCCGGATGATTTCTTGCTGTTTCCACTACCGGCAAAATAGTGAGCCTGGAGAAGCACGGCAGGATGGAATAAACAGATAACAAATAAAAATAAAATGAAATAATAAAATAAAGCAGTAGCTTAACGGCAACAGGCAGGCTGTCTTCCACCGCTAGAGACCAGGGTTTGCTCGGTTCTGGAAACGGGGGGGGGGCTGGATTCACGCAAGGTCTGTTAGCCACAGCCTTCCTGAAAGCCCTGGCCCCAGACAGAAGCCAAAGCAAGAGGAAGGACCTATTTTAGCTTGTTACCTTTATTTCTTTCTCTGTCTTTATCGGAACTATCCCACACGGAATCCGATCGAACTGTCCTAGCCACGCACCCATTTGGATCCGGAATCTTGTTTTTTTTTTTTTGTTTTTTTTTTTTGTTTTTTGTTTTTTTGAAACCTTATACCTGTGAAACCAAATGAAAGCTTTTTTTTTTTAACCACAACCTAAAAGACTTGCACAGAAACCAGTGAGAAGGTCGCGCTGCTCTGTACCCTCCCACAGACCGGGAGGAGGCCTGGGGTCCGGTTAGTGTTGTGGTGAGAATCAGAAAAACATCAAAAGAAATTAAAAACAAGCATGAGAAAAGCGATATTCACCATAAGAGTGTGAAAGAGAGCCTGTCTTCCTGTGCCAGCAGAGTGGCGCAGCGGAAGCGTGCTGGGCCCATAACCCAGAGGTCGATGGATCGAAACCATCCTCTGCTAGGATACCTTTTTCTTAAGGCCACCACACTCGAGGACAACGAAAATCTGCTCTAAAAATCACTACTTCCAGGTGTCCTTCCTCCCAGCTCTAAACAACAGAAACACTCGCCTACAGAAAGCTTTCAAAATCCCTCTGAGCTGCTGCTGCGTACTGTGTATGTGGTGGTTTTGGTTGGTTAGCTAGGCTTTTTGTTTGTTGACTTTTTAGTTTTTGTTGTAAGATTCCAGCTCACACCTGGCCTGGAAGAATTCTTTGATGCCAAGTCAATGCTATTGGCGAGCAAGGAATGTAAAGTGAAACTTTCTGTATCTTTTCCCTGTTCAACATACTAATTCTGAAACTGAATAGAGGCTTAATAGCAAAGAGGAGCACAAAGGGTCTTCTGATTTCAGCATAACGTCGTTACAAACCGTGGGCTTCTCCACGAACCTGCGTTTGACCACCAGACGGCACTGATGGAACCCAGAGATGGTACCTCGGTCCCCAAGGCCGGCTACTGCCTTTCCCATTGACAGCTCACAATCCTCTCCGGCCAGCCTGCACAATTCATCCGTGCCATTGTGTCGTGTGCACTCTTGAGCCAACCCATCCCTTCCCTCCCCAAATACTCTGTAGGATTCAAATCGCCCAGAGTTGCTCCCAGCTCAGAGTTTGGAGAACTGGCACGCCGACGGATGCGCTTCCAGGTCCAAGGCCCGGTCCTGGCTTGGGTGCTAGACAATGAGCCCTATTGAGCTCTGCCCCCGTCGCACTGGAGAAAGTCAGTGCGGCGCGCAGACGGCAGATCCCAGGGCGAGCTGACGCAGTTATAGAGGCCCGCGTGTCACCAGCTCCTGGCATCCTCGCGCTTTTCTTGCACGCGTGGCCCAACCGTCACCCGAGCAGCGGATGCTTGGATTCGGCCACCTCCACCGACGTCTGAAACACCAGAAGCTGAAACCCGGCTGAAAGCTACCGCCCGCCCGCGCCTCCCCGCATGGGCAGCTACCTGGGCAAAGCGGGGTCCTCGCCGCGATCCCCAGTACAGGGGCGCGCAGACGCACGGGAGAAGCCTGCGACCCGCCGACCGGCAAGACCCCTCTACCAGGTCCACCGGGTGCAGCATGTCCACCGCGCCCAGCCCGTACGGCGACACAGGCCGGCCCGGAGGCCGCCAAACTGGGATCCAGCCAATCCCGCCGCCTTCGTCAGTGAAGCCTGGAGGCGCTTTCCCATGAAGAGGCCGCAGAACCCCATCATGGGCTCTCTTCCTTCAGACTGGTGGGAAAGCTACCTTAAGCGTAATATTTGGTCCCTTCGTCATCCTAGGGCCACATGGAGTCCAGTGACAGTCAAGATCTCGCCTCCTGAGCGGAGACCACGGCCCTTATTCTCAGCCTCAAAAGCGGTAAACTGCGCGGGACCCTCAGAGGAGCCACCAGGCGGGTGTGAGAAAGACCCGGTGCTGAAAGCCCTCCTGGAGTGCAGGAAGGGGAGAGCTAGGTGGGAAGAGCCACTGTTCCCTGACAGCTCGGACAGTAAAAGGAATTCCGCCTCTCCTTGGTCCGCCTTTAAGCCCCTGTTGAAAAGTGGGGCCACTGTTACGTTTGTGGCCAGGCCTGGGTCTCTGAAACGGCGCCTCCACGCCCAGAGCTCAGATCATAAACGTAAGAAGTCTAATTGCTCCTCTGTGACCTTCTTGGCTAACATATGCACACGCGGTCCCTCCAGCACTAAAAGAAATGCTATTACCAGCTCTTACAGTTCTTCCAGATATCTCTCAGAGTCCTGGAAGAGACATTTTTCCAGGATATCGGTCCAGACTCCAGAATGGCCACTGAAAAAGACAGGGAAAAGTCCTAATTCTCCCTCAGTTATACCCAGCAACTCTGGGCAGCCGAATGGGGAGATTCCTCCACTGCAATCTGGTCCTAGTGACCTGCTGACCACACCTTACCAGCAAGACTGTGTTGTCACTGAAGAGGACCCGACCTTAGAGAGGCAAGTTGGGCCAAACAACCAAACCACAGAAGCTACAACTGGGACCTTCGAGGACACCATTCCTGAGACCAGCGCTGGTATACGGCCTCCCTTGTCTCTCAGTTGGCCTTCTGAGTCAGTACTCAGTACCCACATGAGGCCTCAGCCGGAAAGTTCAAAGAACATGTCTGTACCACATGAGTGCTCACCGTTAGAGCACCTTCAAGGCATCTCTTCAGACTCCAAACCCTCAACTGCTTCCATCCAGGTGTCTCCAAGCTCTCCCACATCACCAGTCACTGATTCCAACTGGCCATCTTCAGTCCCTCAGGCTTACAGGTCTGCAGTGCCCCCACACTCCTCTGTCATTATCCCCACAGTACCCACCACACAAAACACTCTACTTGGGGTGGTGAGTGGCCCGATTCTTCATCTTCCTCCATCTGTACTTCCTGTAGAGACTTCTGCTCACTCAGCATTAAGACCTGTTCGGGGCCCTGGGCACTGTAGTGAGGTCAGAGATTCCTCATATTGCACAATTTCTGTCATGGCTGGGGCATCATCAAGCGCTTCTCTTTCCACAACTCCAAGCATCTTAAGGTCCACCTTCAAGCCTAGCTTTGGCAGTACAGAACTGTTCAAACCTATGCCTATGACAGCACCTGTGTCCACCAAACAGGCCTCTCCTTCACTAACTTCTGCTTCCAGCTATCTCCTCCATGGCCTAGCCACAGCCTCCTCTACAGTTACATCTGCCATTCCAGGCAACACATCCAAAGACCCTGGTGTGGACTTGAACATAGTAACTAGCACCACAGGCAACTCTTACCCTGTCCCTTCTTGCCACACTTTCCTGCTTGGGACTTCCCAGGGCTTTCCCCCAGCCCCTGATTTAATTTTCCCATGCCAACACCCTGCAGTTCCCACCGTTCACACAGTCACTATCTTTAGTCAGGTTCTTACTAGTGCCATCCAGATATCCCCTCTTAGAAGCACTGCTAAACTGAAAGGGGGGAGCAGACCTCTGCCAACTTTAGGGTTATCATCCATAAATCAGCCTACAGCGACATCAGGCATGTCCAGTGTGACTTCAGCACTCACAGCATCTTTGGGGTCAAGCCCCAAATCACCTTTTCCACCATCCCAAAGAAGTACTTCCCAGTCTTCTCCTGGGGCCACAGAAGGGCAGAAGCAATGTTCTCTCCAACTAGCTCCTGTCCCAAGCTTTAGTACCTCTTTCCTTTCAGGGAACTCAGCTGTGTCCCCAAGCCAGAAGCCACCTCCTACTCAAATGGTCCTCAGCAAGACTACCCCACCAGTTTCTGGCATCCAGTCAGGTTTTGGTAGTAGTCTGACTGGTTTTCCATTCAGTGAAGCTAGCTCAACCGCCCTTGGGGTTATGAGACAGAACCACCAGAGAGGGGCCTACAGCTCAGTGTTTGGCAGCACAGCACCGAGACCTTTTGCTTTTGGAGGATCAGTGACCCCTATGGACTGTGGGGAGCCTGCGGTCATTGTGGCTGCCCCACAAAGGAGCATGGCTGGTGCAAGAAAGAGTGAGACCCCAAGCACCCTAGCTCCCTTTGTACAATGCTGGAACCAGAGCATGCAGGGCTTGCCTAGACAGATCACATCTTTAACCAGTGTCACTTCAAGAAAGACCATGTCTGGGGCCCCCTCTCTAATTCCCTTTGCCCAGAATACCCCTATACCTGGAGCAGTTAAGGCTGGTAGTAGGCTTAGCTTTGAAATGTCCTCTCCAGCTGTGCAGGGTTCTGTGGGGAGAGATCCTTTCAGATCATGGGCACCTTCATTCTGTATTGGCACAAAATCAAAAATCCTAAGGAATCGGGAGCCAGGGCGCTCTCGAAGAAATCACACTTCCAAGAAATAGCCCACTCTCCCTGTCACATTGCAGTGAAGAGCCTCAACCTCTCCAATTCTCTATACTAAACATATCCCAGGTCAAAAGTGGAAGCTCTAGGTGTTCCCACTGTGTGTTCTAATCTGTCTTCCAAGAAAGTAGACCACCAAGTGTGTCATCTAGTGCTGGTAGGGAATGGGGTTACGTGGAACTAAGGCCCTGGAGCAGAGCAGAAACTCTGACTCCCTTTCCCACCCTCTCCTCCCTGTACAACTGAGAGCTCCACAAGGGCACAGCCTCCCGTTCGGGGAATGGCCATGGCAGGACAATAACAAGCGTCTTCCGGAGGAGATAGGTTGATCCTGCACCTTAGAATCCCTTTATCTGGGCTGTAACAGGAGCTTGGCTCTCTAATGCCACAGAGTCACCAAGTTCTCAGGTCTCACTGCTTTTCCCTCAGTGGTTTCCTGGGAGTGTTTGGGTGTGATCTGATCTGTGCTCAGTCTACTCTTGGGGGTCAAGGTCATCTCCGAGGATTCCCTTGTGCGTTGCTCTCTGCACCACTTTATCTCTACAGTTGCCCCAGTCTTTGCTCAAATTGGCAATGGTTTATTTTTAGCCCCATCCTTCTTCTGGTCAATTTGCCCTACAAGACTAACTAGTCAAGACTTAGCCTGTCAGACCTGAAAGGTCATTCCTCAGTCTGGGAAACGGAGGACTTTGGCCAGTTCCCTCCAGGATCAAAGCAGGTCAGTTCCTCCCTACTATCCACCAGCTTCTCCACTTGCTGCCCTCCACTTGGTGTTGTGGAGACCTGCTCTTCTTACTCTGTTGGTTTCTTGTGAGTACGCTTTCAGTTGGATTTGGAGGGAGAATGACCTGTAGGAGTAGTAGGAAGTTGGCAATGCCAGATTTCAGTTGTGTAAATCCATCTGCAGTTTGGCGAATGGGACCAGTCAAACAGCACTGCTTGGGGGCTGCAAGGGCTGACTCACCCTAAATGCACAGCAGCAGTTTGACATTGAAAGATGGTTTCTCAGTGGGCAGGCAGAGGAGATGGCCAGGATGTTGAAGCCTTCTTTCTTGCCTTTATACCATAGACCACAACAGGAACCTGCTAATACCCAAGTAGGGAGACCAAAGCTTACATTGCATTTTTATTTTTTATTTGTGCCTCAAAAATCAACCCTTTCTGAATTCACATCTTTCTCAGAGAGGGTCACCAGGGCATGAAGCTCTTGGGCCAAAAAGCAAAGCATAAGAAAGAGGGAACAGCAGACACCTAGCAGACTTCAGCTGTCAAACTGGTGGGAAGTTCATGAATAAGCTGGATATTGTCCTTAGGGCTTCTTAGCAACCTCACACACTAAGGCATATGTACATTTATTACATATTTCTTATTTTACAGATACCTTGGAGAAAATCTAATTGGAAAAATAATCTTAAGTTGAATGATAAAATAAAAAAATACATTGTTGAAAAAAAAGTCTATGATACTGTCAAGCTCATATAGATAATGGATAAGAAAAATGTTAACAAATTGGCCTGAAGTCACTCAGCAAAGACTAGATTTAAGCCCTAGTGACTGCAGAATGTGCTTATTCTCACCCTCTAACCATCCAAGCTAGAAATGCCTGACTAAATATCAGTGATGTTGGTATTTATTTGCTTATCAATTATTTGTGTATCTGTGAGATATTAGGGCTTGAGTCCAGGATTTCACAAATGCTAGGCTAGTGCTCTACCACTTAATTACATCCTCAGTCCTATTTCAACTTTAAGATGGGGGTTTATTACTGTGTGGTGTGTGCCTGAGCATGTATGCCATGGCACATGTCGAGGTCAGGGGATATCCTTGGTGAGCTTTTTCCCTCTCTCTACCACATGGGTTCTAGGTTTTAGAGACTGAACTCCCAACACCAGACTTGTGTCACAAATTCTCTGACCCATTGAATCATCTCAATGGTCCATTTTCAACTTTGAAAGATATTCCCAAGATTGCCATCTTATCGAACAATGACAGAAGGAAAATGTTAGACACTACCTCCTGTTCCTTGCAGTATCTAGGGATTGTTATATGCCTTGCACAGTCCTCTGTACTGGTCATTCAGTGGTCTCCTATTTAGGAGAATCGCCATTTAGTGTGGAATGTTAACTAGACAGTGATCCTAACACAAGGAACAAGAACCTAGAAATGGGAGTGGACCAGGCACTATCTTGACCAGGACTGACTTGAAACTTGAATTCTGCCTGACAGTGCATTTGTCATCACCAAATGAATCATCTTATTGCAGGTCAACCTCAACCATGTGTTCAGGCAGGAAGGGAAGGTCACCAAGATGTATTGAAGTCACTTTCAAACAGTCAGTTATAGCTATGGTGAGCAGAAGCAGGTGGTGGACATGACTGAAAACGATGCAACACAATGTGGACAGCATCTTGAAAACAATGGGTAGCTGGAAATAGACCAACATAGAAGCAGGTCTATACTTGAGTTTTAGATTACTCTGGTTGTCATGTGAAGAGGGAAAAGAAAATAAACTAGGAAAAGGCTTGGGACTTGGGGTTGTATAAGAGACTTTTTGGGTAACAAAAACATTAAAATGTAAGATGGAGGACTGTGGATGAAACAGTATTTTTCCAGCCTGTATGATGCATGGCTTTTATCCCTAGTACTGTCAAACTACAAGCAGTAGCAAACACCAGTAATTTTCCCAGCACTGCAGAGGTGGAGCCAAGAGGATCAGAAGTTCAAGGTTATCCTCCTGGGCCTGAGATAATTGAAACCCTGTCTTGGGGTTGTGGGGAGTCCACAGTGAGGCAAGGTTATGAACCAGAATTTGGGAAAAAGGCTCTAATAGGGATTTCCTCAGTTAGTCTCTAGAGTACTGATTATTTCTTTTCTAATGCTTGGACTTATTAGACGTCTCCAGGGAATTGCAAGCATGAACCTCCAGCAGTTGGAAACACTCCAGTACCAGACTCCAAAATCATTCCTATCTCAGAGTTCAACCCACCCTTTTTTCAATATTATTTATCTTTTTTCCACTCATCTGGGGTATCCTGAGTTTCCTTGGGAATACATAGACTAAGGTAAAAAGAATTGGCTCAGCTAGGCTGTGGTAGGGCACAACTTTAGTCCCAGCAATTGGGAGGCAGAGGCAGGGGAAGACCCTGTCTCAAAACAAAACACCTTCCTCTCAATAATTTGGTATTGCCTCCACATGCCCACACTGGCACCCACAAAATGTAATAAAAATTTTAAATATTTTCTAAAAAGAAGAAAGAAAAGGAGATGGACCTTAAGCCTACAGTCCTAAGGGATAAAGTTCAGTTTCTTGATCACTAACATTGCCCTTGAAGAATATGTGTTTTGTCTTTCCCAATTTCTAAAAGTAGAAATGAAATTGAGTTCCAGAAAACTAAGAAATGTTCTTGTTTAACCGAGGTCTTAATCCATTTGATATTTAGGAAAAAGTGTCTTTTTGGAAGATGGAGCTGGACTTCAGAGACCAAGAAAGCTGCCTTGAGTGGGGACAAGTCTCTTCTGTGACTGTCTGCAATGACTCCAAGAAGAATACATCTCTTCTTATTATCTCTCTATTCAACTTCCTTTAATGTATTATCTTGAGTAGGTGGACAAGTCTGGTACTAACAGAGTCTAGGAGTAGCTCAGAGACAACATCCTGGAGTCCCTGGATAATAAAGAGTCAGGTTATTCTGGGGCATTCGTGGGGTAGGGAGAGTGGTTAAGACTTTTAACATTCATGGTAATGACATCCATTTACAGATACACAAATATGAAGAAACATAAACAGGCACCAAACAATCTCCCTCTCTTCCTCTCCCCTTCTCTCTCCCTCTCCTCTCTACCCCCTCTCATGTATGTATTGCTAAGTATTGAACTCAAAACTTAAGAATGATAAGCAAGTGCTTTATAGTTATTTTATCCTTTAATTGTTCATTAAATTTGATAATTTTTGAGCTGAGCATGGTGGTACACACCTTTAATCCTAACAGTCTGTAGGCAGAGACAAGTAGATATCTGTGAGTTCAAGGCCAACCTGGACCTTCATAGAGAGTTCCAGGACATTCAGGACTACATAGAAAGACCCTGTTTCCAAAATAAAACAAATAAAAAACAAACTTGTTTTTATAATTTAGCTTTTTTTTTGTAAGATCTAGTCACAAATTGAAGGGCTCATTTAATGTAAAGAGAAACATTCAAAGGAAACTATTTTGTTGTTTTATAATGGATATAGAAGAATACTTCTAATACAATTGCTGCATAGACATTTTGGAGATTGAGCCTAGTATGCAATAAAGGTAGCAGACTATGAACTTTACTGTTTTAGGGGGGTGTGGATGCAACAGCAGGAAGTAACTCTAGAACACGCTAGATTTTACACCACCAGTATATCCATTAATTGTGATTGTCGAGCCCAGGAAACTAGTTAATGTTGAAATATTGAAATGCTAATATTTTGGATTAAAAATGAATATTATTAAAAACAAGTTTCTGTTGTTTGCTTTAATTCTTTTTTTTTTCCTTTTCGGTTTTTCGAGACAGGGTCTCTCTGTGGCTTTGGAGGCTGTCCTGGAACTCGCTTGGTAGTCCAGGCTGGTCTTGAACTCACAGATATCCGCCTGCCTCTGCCTCCTGAGTGCTGGGATTAAAGGCGTGCGCCACCAACGCCCGGTTTATTTGCTTTAATTCTTTAACATGTCTTTACACCATTTGGCATTATGCACAGTTCATGGCACATATTTGTGGCTTACGTAATATTTTGTTGAAATATGTGTGGTATGTCAATTCACATCTTGTTTAGTATACATTTTACAGATGAGTTCATTGCTAATGCCACAGAGAAATATAGCACTAATTTTACTTTTGAAAATCTGAGCCGGGCATTGGTGGCACACGCCTTTAATCCCAGCACTTGGGAGGCAGAGTCAGGTGGATCTCTATGAGTTCGAGGCCAGCCTGGTCTACAAGAGCTAGTTCCAGGACAGCCTCCAAAGCCACAGAGAAACCCTGTCTCGAAAAACCAAAAAAAAAAAAAAGAAAAGAAAATCTGTCTCTGGTGTTTGGCCTAATTTACAAAGCACCACTATTAATGAGTAAAGGAGAGTTGGAGTAACTTCCACTCCTGGAGTATGAATTACCCATTAAAATAGTGGGCTCCTGTTCTGTACAGGGCCAGGAATGATCCATGATAGTAGTGCTTTTGGTTTTGAATGAGTTTATTAAAGGTAAAGGTAAAAGCCTAGGCCATACTCAAGCGAGACAAAATAGCATGATGGATTCCTTTCCCAGCAACATCTTGTGAATAGGAGCTTGGGGCAAGTAAAATCAAGCTCTATCTGTGGACTCAGCTTTCAGCTTTTTTGTGTTGAGACCATGGAATTCCATCACCTTCCCCCCCCTAGGCTGCATATTAGTTGAAGGGGGGAAACGCTCACGTATTGAATGAATGGACTACTGTGATCAGAAGCAGCCATAGTTACAAAAGGATATGAAGTGTCTTCAGACTATATTCTTAACAGTGGAAATACACCTCAGCATTATTTCCTTTCTATTCTTCATCAATCTAAGTTTCCGTCATGGTCATGATATATTGATATATATGTATTGTTGATTCAGTATAACTGATTCCCCTAGGGAATCATCATACCATACTATATTAATGAAGTTTGTGCTAAAAAGAATATGTATGTTTTATGTGGTGTTCTTTGGCAGATGCAGAATATGAACCTAATTTTGAAGGGGGAAAAATCACACAAAACCCAAATTAGTAGTAGTCCATTTCCTTATCTTTTAAATTTGTTTCATTTGTGGGGAGTGACAGTAAGTCCTAACCTGCTGGCACTGTGTTTTTATGAACTGCTTTCTTACAGTCTAATTAGAGTGCTGGATCTGAGTAATAATTTACACAGAGTCACCTGTGATGACTAAAGAGAGTAATCTGGAGTCAGGAATCCCTCAAGGGCTGTTGACCTTTGCTCTGGAGTCCCTGGAGAGCGTAATGGCCTGCAGTTGAGATAAGAATGGATAATAGGCTGTGAGGAATCCACGGCTGCCTTTGCTTCTGTAAAACTTGCTTATACCTATGGGAAAGGGATGAAATGGTCTCTTTACTGCTATATAGCAGGAATGTAAGGAGCAACTGTGGGAAGTAAAACAATGTTCCTGCTCAGCTGTGGATTCCATGGATAGTTGTAACACACACCTTTCCGATATCCGATTTAAAGCCTTATGTTAATGCCCCTCCTGTATGGCATGCTGCTTGGCTCTGAGGCTGCTGTCCTGCTAGCAGTAAGAATAAATTTATTTAATCTAAATTTGAATTGAGTCTAAGTCTCTGGTTTCTCCCAGTGGCTTCAAACACCTGGCATATCTTGTTTTTATGTGTATGAATGTTTTGCCTTCATGTGTGTGCACTATGTATTTGACCTGAACTGGAGGTACAAATGGCTTACCCCTGTTCCTAGAAGAGCAGTGATCTTAAACACTGAGTCAAATTCTCAGACCTTCCATTTCTTAAGTGAGCAACGACTCTGACCTTCAAGATATGAGTTTCATGAGACACACAAAGGGATGCTTTGGAGATGTTACAGATTGGATGATGCTAAAGTACTATACACAGCTCCTATTCAAGCCTTTATCCTGCATCCTGCATCGTGCATCCTGGTCTGAAGAGAGAAGTGCTATAAATGCCACAACTGCATCAACCGACAAACTTGAACCCACGTGTAAGATTAAAACAGACAACCCATCAGATAAAAGAAAATATATTAAACTGCTAATTATATCATGGTTATAAACAAAATGCCTTTACTTTTACAAAATATGTTCTCACTGGGCAGTGGTGACACGCGCCTTTAATTCCAGCACTCCGGGAGGCAGATCTCTGTGAGTTCCTGGACCGCCAGGGCTGTTATACAGAGAAATCCTGAAACCGTGTTTTGAAAAACAAAAACAAAACAAAAGAACAGAAAAGAACAAAAACGTCCTTAAGAGCAAAGGACCATGATATATACTTACCTCTTAACTGCTTTGTTATTTGTTTTCCTTCAGGGGTGGTGGTGTTTGAAACAGACACCAGAGAGTGAGACCAGAGAGCAAGCCAGAAAGTAAGGGCCTGTAGAGGAACAGCGGAGAAAGAGGGTATAGATAAATTCTAGTAAAACTGTGTGGCTTTCTTACCATTCTGTTTTTTACACATCTTCCATAAACTTGAAATAAGCACTGAGTTTAAAAAGAAACCTTTAATGGGACTTAGAAAATAAGGAGTACTGAAACTCCTGTTGGGAGAAGCCATCTTCACTGCAAAGATAACAAAGGAGAGGATATCTGAGAAGATGGCAGTGGAGTACAGACACGAAAGAACATTAGACGTTGACAGGTTGTGTGCTGGGAACAGGAGAACTCAATCCCAGTGGGGAATGGAATCGTTGATAACTTCCTTGGAAAAGGATAGCACAATATGTAGGCCTACTCAGGGACCGACGACGAGGGTGGGATTCGAACCCACGCGTGCAGAGCACAATGGATTAGCAGTCCATCGCCTTAACCACTCGGCCACCTCGTCCTACATGTAGTACCGGCTCTTTGCCTCCATCTTTGTTATTTGATGATTCTGTGGTCTATATTATACCAACCTTCAATCTACAAGACTCTTTAAGGAATTTTCATATGTAATCATCT
Source organism: Mesocricetus auratus (assembly GCF_017639785.1). NCBI lineage: Eukaryota > Metazoa > Chordata > Mammalia > Rodentia > Cricetidae > Mesocricetus > Mesocricetus auratus. The sequence goes on from NW_024429196.1 coordinate 45,365,880, forward strand.
CCTTCCTCCGAAAAAGACCCTTTCTTATTTTTACGATCCCTTCGTAGTACCTACGCATCTCCATCCTCTATCGTCTTGGTTTCTCAGTACCACACTTGCTTTTCACCCTACATTGAAAAATCGTCCTGTTGTCTTCAAACTCCGTGTTCTATTTCTGGAACCTGCAACGTATGTGTTAACCATCCTCTACGGCTCTATTTCCTACCTTAGTTCTCGACTAACTACTGGGATCTCATTGGTCTCATAGCTATTTTTTGCTGAGGATAAACATTTATTTGTTTTCCATGAACCCTTTTCTTCTTGCACAATGTAGTCTACTTCTGCCGAAAAGTTTTATGCCAAACTCTGCATTTTTACGCTCAGAGACCCTTCCATGACCTATTGCAATAGAAGATACATCTGTAAACGGTTCTGATTTTTAAAGCTATTCCCAGTAATCATAAATCCATGTTTTCGGCCTGCTTCCTTCTGGCTTGAATTGTTTTTATATTTTAAGGAGAGTGGACACTAAAAGACATAACTAGAGAATTTTGATATGCAATTTATTATATATGAAAAGGGAACTTGCATTCAAAACACATTCTTTACTAGAAGGATTGAGTTTTTTTTTTTCATCACCTATTCATGTGTATACGTATGAAAAGGCATTGAAAACTCAATAGGAGCTAATGCCAACGGTGAGGTCATATATGGTTATGAGTAAATCCAGATTTTACAAGAGGCGAATTTATTATGAATGCTCCCTAAATTTAGTTAATGATGTCAGGCAGATTTGCGGTTATATAAAACAAGATAGCGATAACCAATATTTTAAACAAAAACTTTTTACAAGTCTAAATAGATGAAAAATCAAGATGCTAAATTACTTTTTAAAAAAAGGTACTGAGCCGGGCGTTGGTGGTGCACGCCTTTAATCCCAGCACTTGGGAGGCAGAGGCAGGCGGATCTCTGTGAGTTCGAGGCCAGCCTGGTCTACAAGAGCTAGTTCCAGGACAGCCTCCAAAACAATACAGAGAAACCCTGTCTCGAAAAACCAAAAAAAAAAAAAAAAAAAAAAAAAAAAGGTACTGAATTCCTACTATATATGTGCTCTCCCTGTCGTTGACTACGGGTTGTTATTTATTGAAAATAAATCAGCCTCCTTCCTCCACCGCTAAATCTTATAAAATAGCCTCTGTCATTGGAGACTGCAGACGCGCTGTTTCCCGCCGTTATTTTCTGTCTCAAGAAAGTGTGACTTGTGCGCTGTGAAAATGAAGTGATCTTGCAATCATGAACACACAGCATCTGTAGGTGGCTCCCTGAATGAGACCTGTATGTGAACTCGCACACGGGGGTAGACTCGTTATGAAGGAGATCAGCAAAAGCAGGAGGGAACAAAAGAGGGTAATGGGAAGGGAAAATGGTCACAGCACATTGTGTACAAGTATGAAATTGGAAAAACAAAAAACTTTAAAGGAAGATGTGACAGGAAAAGCGAGCGTGACTTTGGAAACCGGTGGTACAGACTCTGGTAGCGGTTCCCACGCTAGGCTCCAGCCTTCCTTGCCCTCGCCAAACCCTTGCGAGCTAGCTCTCGCCAGCGCTTTCACAGAGCTGACAATTCAAGAAGCTCCACCCCGGTCACATGACGTCACCATCATCGGTGTGGAGACATTCCCAGTCTCTGCTCACATGACGTTTGCTAGTGCAAATTGGTCAAGCTTGGATCTTTCTACTCACTGGCGACTCTTGAGTCTTCTATAATTCCTTACTCAAGAGGCGAAGACGGGAGGATTAAAAATTCCAAGCCATCTTCGGCTACATAAGACCCCCTCTCAGAGAAAACTTAAAAAAGAAAAAGTAAAACATAAAAAAAAAAAACCCAAACCAAGAGAAAAAGTTCAAGTCCCGACTTTCAGTAGACAGAAGCAAGAGGGTTGTCGCGAGTTTAGGACTGAAACAGGAAAAACGTGAGACTTTTTTTTCGAAAAACAAAAAGCAAACTCTCCCGTACACAACAAAATAGCTACTATTGCTCTCCACACTAGGTAGATTTTATTTCCAGTTTCCATTACAGCTTGGAACTATTTCCTCTGGGTCTTCACTATTAGGTGCTTCCTCGGCCTCCCCAGTTGTGAGCAGATTTCTCTGGAGAGTTCTAGCTTCCTTCTGCAATTCCCTTTTGAGGTTTCTTCCTTTTTTTTCTCCCTCTAAAAAACAAATTGTAAGCAAGAATAAAGTCACTTAGTTGGTGAATAAAGGTATTAAACTATATTAAGATGTGATTAACAGGAATTAATTTCAGAGTATTTAATGAAAACTAATTGAATAAAAAGAAGTGCAGGTCCCACCGAGATTTGAACTCGGATCGCTGGATTCAGAGTCCAGAGTGCTAACCATTACACCATGGAACCCCACAGGGTGCAGCTCAGCTTTTAGGCCCCTCCAGGGGTTCTATTTGAACAGAAAAATAAAAATAATTTGTTTCTTATTTATTTTTTTAGTTTGTTTATTCAGACAGGATCTAGGTCTGTATCCTAGAGTAACTCCAAACTCTTGACAACCTTCCTACCTCAGCCTGCCTGGGACTTCTCATCTCAGCTGTGCATCTAACTCTTCCTACTTTAACAGAACACACTGCATCCAAAGACCAACAATTCTTCCCTACACCCACCCATGCCCAAGGCTTCTCTCCAAGTGGTTCAGGAATCAAAGAACCAGGAAAAGAGGTGAAGTTACTGAACAAGACACTTGCGTGTGGAGTTTTGTGAGTTCCTCAATGGTTGGACTCACCCAAGATTCAGCCACCAGGTGAAATGGGCACGAGTATCTATATCACAGACGAGGAGCGCGAGTCTGAGATCCATCTCTCAATTTTGTGGCCAGATCTGACATGTTTAAGGACACATTATGGGAAAGATTTTTTTTTTTTTGCAAGTTCTCAGGGATGGACCTAGACCTTGGTGTTTACAAACACTGAAATAAACCTGCTGAGATTACCTGGCTCCAGGAGGATCTGTGAAGCCCTGTGAATGACAGGCTTAAGAGGGGGCCGAGAGGGGTCCTGCACAGGGCAACTAACTGAAGCCCAGACCCGCCCAGAGACAGCTCCTGCCTCGGCAATCCCCGCAGGCCCACGTAGGACTCCATGCTCTGAACATTCGCGTGCATTCACGTAAACTAGGTTTCCCTGATGGGTTGCAGTGAGTATCTTTGTATGTTCCTGTCAACATTGAACGAACGGCCTGAGCACAAAAATTGTGACACGATTTTAATAAAGAATCATAAGCAATTTTGTTGTTCATCGGAGTTCAAAGTTGCTCTCCAAGTAGTTCGCCTGGACTCGTTTCTCTTCATTAAAATTCGCCAACTAATCAAGTTCTCTTCTACACAAGATACCTAAGGAGAAATTCTAGGAGGGTACGCCACTGGGTATCCCCGGTGACATGCAAACACTCCCAGATTCCTTTCTGAAAGCAATACTGTGACCCCTATGTAGCAAAGATCGTGTCATCATCGTACAGATACTACAGATGACAAAACATTTGCCACTGCTAATATATGAAAGAGGAAGAGCATCTGAGTTGTCTGATTCTGAGAACTAGGAACACCATGTTAGAGACCTCCTCCCCCTATTCTGCTTTAAGATATGCTATTGAGCGAAGTATGTCTTAGATCCTCTAAAAAATGTCATTGCTGGGGTTGGGAGATGGCTCAGCAGTTAAGGTTCACTCAGACCACCAGGTCTCCGCAGGCACCCAAACACACATGGTATACACTCATACCCATACATACAGATAAATAAAATTGTTTTTTCTTTTTTAAATTTCACTACACCAAGCATGATATAACACTTCTGTAATCCCAGCACTGAGGAAGTGAAACAGGAATTCAAGGTCAGTTTAAGGCTACAGAGACAGTCTCAAAACAAATAAATAATAGGAAAACAATAAAGAGTTATACATAATAGTTTTAATGAAAGGGAAAAGCATGAAAGTTCACACTGGACAGGGACTCTCAGCAACCACCGGCCCTCTGCTAGAGAGTTCCTGAGAATAACATGGTGAATAGGCAGCTGGTCTCTTTGCTGTGAAAAAGAAAACTTGAGAGTTGTTTTTAAAAGTTTAGAGTCATCATCCCCCTGGGGAGGCAGGAAAATCTCCCTTGAAATGAAGCCAAGTGTTTTTATTTTTCCTTTCAAAGGGTCACAGTGCACACCATTATTATGCTCAAATTAAAAACTCCAAAAGGGACATATTTGTGAAAAAGTTGCCATTGTCTGCTTGCTTTTAAGTAAAGGTGTTGGTGAGAGTCAGGAATATGATAACTGCTACACCACAGAAACAGCACACCCTACCTGTTCTTTCTTTGTTTACAAAGAGAAAACTTTCCGTCTGCCCAGGGTTCTCCAGCACTATTTTTTTTTTAACTGCAAAAAGATCAGAATGATTGAGCCTTCTTTATGCACTAATATTAGCAATAGGGAAGTCTATGAGTGACACTAGAGAACACATCTGGGAGAAATTCTCTTTCCCAACAGCTGCTCACAAATTTGGGTTTGCTTTCCAGGAGGTATTAAACATTTCCTCCATCTTTTTTCTTTTCGGGTCATCTGTCTGTCGGACATTCTGGGATCTTCGTCTTGTAGGAACAGAAAACTGTCAGGACTATCTCTGCACGAACACTACTAAACAGACAACGTGCCTCCCCCCTTGACAAATATGGTAGTAGCTTTACTGGAATGAGATTTCAAAGGCAATCTAAGACATCTGGGGAGAGGATTTTATACCCATGGGTGATTTTCGTTTTAAACAAAATTATTTGAAGAAAATAAAAAGCGGAAAGGAAACAATGTGGGTCTGCGGGTATTTAAAATATTTTCTTCATATGCGAAGATGCTGTGTGATTCTTATCGGGAAGTGACAAGATTAGAGCCGACTAGGTGGCTGAACCCCCCCCCCCCTGCAGTCTGTGCTCTGCTGCTCAGACCAGGTCAGCCACCCAAGCTCAGCACCCAGTGGCAGCCTCTGAAGAAGCCGAACCACTGGGCAGCCAGCGAGTGCTTCCCGGAAGATTCTGTTCTGCTGAGCCAAAGATTGTGAAGAGGACGAGGACTTGGTGCCCCTTTAAACAGAAGCTCCATCGTTCTTGTGTTTCACCTTCAGGATCCTCTGGACAGCACTAAGCAAAGATAAAACAGCGGTGGCGTGGGGAAACACAAAATCAAACGATTTAAAACCCAGGTTCTTTGTCCCACGACAGCTTATTGGAGTTTATGAGTGCGTTAGGGAATGAGCACTAACCAACTACCGCTGGAAATCATTTTTCCTTCACATGTTCACCTTTTATCCCATGCCTAACCCGAGAGCAAAAGGATGTGGAAAACTGGGTAAGACTCAAGCAGCTGAGTGGGATAACATTTTGTGCAATTCCAAAAGATGTGCTGAGGAAATAATAAGACCATTCTTGTGTGTGTGTCTAAAACATCTAACTTCCCTGCCATTATGTTACTGAATGTAACATTTTTTAATATGTATGGGAGTTTTGTCTCCATGTAATAGGTCTGCTGCAATGTGATACAGTGCCATAGAATTCCCGGTTTGGTTGTCCTATTTTCCTTTGCCCACTCAATCTAGCTGTGTTTAGAGTCTCCAGTGCTCAATTGTTCTCTCAGATAATATTCTTCCTCCTGTAACAAGAGCTGGTAACAGACAGCTATGCAAGGCAGAGAACCTCAAGAAGAAGAGGCATTCCCTGCCCAATTAAGGTGATTGGAAAAGGGTTACTGAAAGAAGGGAAATGGGGCTAGTAAAGCGTGGTGATCTCAAATCTTTCCAAATCAGTCCTGAAATCACCCCTTGCCTAGAACCTATAAAGTCTCTTTGATTTAGTTCAGAGGTGCAGCTTCTCCCACCTGAATCTCCAGGATCTGGAGAACAACTCACTCGGGAGTTGCTTTGTTCAAATGTTACAGATTTTCAGTTCTGCTTGATTTGTCTTACTGCATTGGTGAAGAGAAAATATATGTGGTCAAAGGAGAGAACCAGCTTCCACAAACTGTCCCCTGATCACCATGCACTGATCACTATGGTCTGGGATCCACACACATACACATCTATCACACTAACAAATGCAATAAAATTTTTTCCTAAATCCAAACAAAGAATTTGATTCTTCATATTTCATTTCTTCCTATTTTTTACTTTTATTTTTATGTAGTTTAGCATGCAAAGTAATGAGTTTTGTTATGGAATTGTCATACATAAGACTATTATACACTCTTATTCATCCCCTTCCTCATTGCCCTCTGACCACCTCCTTTTGGTCTCCCTTCTCCGCAATAGTAGTCCTCCTTCTGCTTTCATGTCCATCTATCCAATGACCATCTGCCCTCTTCCCCAACCCCCCTTAAAATCTCTTGGCTCTATATTTTTCTCTTTAAGTTCACATATTCCAAATTACTGAATTCAAAACAAAACAAAACCAGAGCCCATGCCTGCTGGAGTTCAGCTCCAGAAGGGTTCAAGTCCCAAAGAGGAGTTGTGGAGTTGGTGGGGGAGTGGGGAGGCGGATGAGGAACTGGGAACTGAAATGATTTGAGGGCAAATAGGGATGGCTGCCCCAGTGTTTACACTTTTTGGGGGGGGGTTTCAAGACAGGGTTTCTCGTGGCTTTGGAGGCTGTCCTGGAACTCGCTCTGTAGACCTCGAACTCACAGAGATCTGCCTGCCTCTGCCTCCCAAGTGCTAGGAGGATTAAAGGCGTTCGCCACCAACGCCCAGTTTAAGGCTACACTTTTTATACTCAATAGTTTAGCCACAAGCAAGATTGAAAGCAGGATCAAAGATTGAGGGACAAAAGTGGCCATTAACTTCATTACAGCATTTTTCCTGAGACAAAAGTGATAAGTTCAGCAAGTATCTAAATACTTCAAAGTATCAAAATGTCTCCAAAGTTCAGTAACTGTACCCAGGAGCCCTCCTACATTAATAGAAGGGCCATAAATTCTTCCTGCCAGAGATAAGGAGAATGACTCCCTTTAGCAAGCAGACACTTTCTTCCAGGCCCTGAGGGAATGGAGGCTCTTATCCAAACACCTAACCTTGAGAAAAGGATTTCTTGGGACTAGATACTTTACTACAATTTAAAAGCAATTCTCATTCAAGGAGTCAGATGCAGATGCAGCATAAGCATTGAGCTGTTCCCTAATTGCATTCATCCATGGTGACAGGTGTGTCTGATTATTAAATCTCTAACTTTCCGGTTCTTGGTGTAATCAAGAAGGCACCATGGGATTCCTGTGTGCAGAATCATCTAGCTATCTGGTTCCATGGTGGTGGGGATTTTTTTCCAAAGAATTATTTTGTTTAAAGAGGCTGCCATTTTAAACATCTTCATCCTTCAAAGTCTACATAAAATTTCCCAAAGGAAAAAGCATAAAAAACTCCCATTACAAATAATCATTAGACCCCAGATTGAGGGGTCTCCCTAAAACCACCAGAGTCTGCACAAAAGCAAAGAACCTTTGTCCAGAAACAGTGGTTGTGAGCAGAGAGTGCCCAGCCTCAGTGGGGGGTAGTTTTGTTTTTTTGTTTTTTGAATCATAGTAGAGGTTGGGGGGTGAAGGAATTTTCATGCTTCAAGACCTTGATTGGCTGGCATTTGTCTAGGAGTGTCTAGATGAAAGGGGAATAGGTACATGCTGGGCTCAAGGGCATCCAGTGATCTTATCTAATCGTATTTAATGGTTGGGATGTTTGAAATATCAGGTACTTCCCCTTAGATGCTGGCCCTCTCTGGATGGTATCAACTTATGACTTTTACTGGAACCTGCTACTGTCTGCCAGTAAACTGAAATCAGACCTACTTTTTAGCTGACTTTTATTAAGCCTGCCATGGCAGCAGGCAGCAAGCAATATGCCTAAGCTCTTCTGGGCCCCACAGTAATGAGAATCATTTAAAACGAAAGTAAAAGAATGCTGGAGTCTGTAATGAAGTCTGTAATGTCGAAGTTCTGGAATTTTTTCTGCAGCAATGATTGCCATGTGGTCCATACCTCATACTCCTCCTCTCCCAGCATCTCTACCATGTTCTCTTTTGTGGTGCTGGTGATGGAACCCAGGATCTCCTAAAGGCTAAGCTGGCACTGTGGCGAGGGACTCCATTCCCAGTCTCACACCAACGCTTCAGTAGAAGCATTTTGATTACTAAGCTATGGCTTGGGCATTTACATTTTGTTCTTGGCTAGGCAAGTTGGCAACATCCACAGATATAGCTGTGTGTTAGGATCCACAGCTTTGTATTCCGGCTGAGTTACCCACCATCCCATGTCTCCCAATCTACAGAAAGTGCACACCAGGACACCAGGCACAAATGCATCCTCCCAAATTTCTCCAGGTAAATCCAAAAAATCTTAAGCAATAAAGTTCTTCCTGTTTTACCCTCCACACCAGAGATAGAAGAGGTCAACAGTTGGTGACCTTCATAGGAGTACAGCCTGTCTCTTTGCTATCCCATGGGCTAGACGACCCTGTGGGTGTAGGTGGAGTGGGGATTCCTGTCCCAGACACTGTGAGGAGCTAAGTCCCACATCCCAGAGAAGAAAGGATGTTGGTTGGGATTTCTTCCTCTGCCACCTTTTAAATTTTGAATTTCCTTTGTAAATATACGCAATAAAGGGGTTGCTGGGTCATATCATTTTTGAGGCTTTTCGGCTTGTCCATAGTGTTTTCTATTATATCTGTAGTAATTTACAGTCCCCATAACAATGTGTAAGGCTGCCTTTTCTCCACTTCCTCACCAACACTTGCTTTCTCTTGTACTTTTAGTAAGTGTCATCCCAACAGGTGTGCAAGCTGCAAGCTGCCTCCTCTGGTTTGTTTTGCTTTCTCTGGTGATTAATGTCAGTGAGAATGGCCACTCTTGTGCTTCCTTTGGAAAAGTGTTTAGTCAGTTTCTGTCTATGATTGCAAATTATTTTTCGAGAATAACAAGGAGAAAATTAAGAAACTTTGAGAATAACTTCGTGCTTCCAAACTGCTGGAGATCAGTGTACAGCCCAGGCTAATGGTCAACTCATTATTCTTCTGCCTCAGCTTCCTGAGTACTGGAATTACAGATGTGCATCACCACACCCAGCTTTGCCTGTTTTACTATTACTTTTGTTATTGAGTGTGATTTCCTGATGTTTTTATATTACCCCTTATATGACACATGAGTTGTATGTTTTCTCCCAGCCCCTGGGCAACCATTGCATTTTGTTGTTTCCTTTGCCATGCAGACATTTTTCAGTTGTTGTAGTTTCATTTTTATCTTTGCAAGTCTGGGAGAGTGACAACCTCTTAGGAGCATGTAGGTAAAGGGGGGGGGCTATGTTTGAGATTTTTATCTTTTTTCTTTAAACTGTGGTTAGAGGCCAATAAAGGATCCAGGGTAGCTCCTGTGAGCAGAACTAAGGCTAGCATTAAGTGATGAAACTTGTTCTCTAGTTACATACACCTTTTCTTTCTAACCCTCCTGTGGGAGCTCACAAGTGACTCAATTTCCATCTTGAGTCTATTCTGACTTATAAGTTCAGCTTGCTTGCTCCAGTCTCCTTGAGCTGTGAGAAAGTTTTGATTAAGCTCATGAGAAATGACACAGTATCTAGTTAAGATGCAGGCTGCTGATGCAGCCAGATGTACAGTGTGATAGGAAATGAAACTGCAGGCAGTCAGAGACACGTGAGAAGATAATGAGACTGCCAGTTCCTTGGCTCAAGGAAAGGATTAGGAGGTGGTCAACTGACTATATTGTGCTTTGTTCTGCCTTCTGCCCTTAGTACATAAACAAACAGGTTCTGAAATAAACTCATATATGTTTGGTGTGCTGAGAAGTACCGACTCTGTCTGGTTATCTTTGTCTTTGTCTTAACCCCCGTTTCAGGTAACCCAGATGACTCGTTGGAACAGGCTTCAACACCTGCCTTCCTTTACTGACCTGCTTCTTAGAGGCTGCCATTCTAGACTTGTTCCTTCCTACTATTGGTGGTTGCTGCTCAGAGGAGTGATCTCTGGTACAGCCTAAGAGTTGGCTTGGGACTTGTCCCCAAACTAGGGATGATGACCGAGAACTCAAGACATTTTAGGCAGGAAGCAAGAAATACTGGAGAGTGACATTTGATTACGGGAGAGGGAGGGAGTGAAGGTACTAAAAGGAAGACCAAAGGAAACAGAGAAAGAGAAGTACTGTGCAGCCATTTCCTCCAGCTAGAAACACATAAAAGACAGAGGCAGATTATATTAGCTCCCTTTTCTGCTGCTGCAACCAAATAACTAATAAGAAACATTTAAGAAAGGAGGGATACAGTCCATCATAGTGGCTAAAGTATGGTGGCAGGGGCATGAGACAACTGGTCACATTATTCCCACAGTCAGAAAGCGGAGAGGTATGAATACTGGCACCCAGTTTCCCTTTTTACTCAGTTGGGACCTCAGGGATGTTACTATCACTTCAGGTGAGTCTTTTCAGTATAACTTTGCTGGATATGTCCTCAAGGACAGTCCAGAGTTGTTTACATGATGATTCTAAATTTAGTTAAGTTGACAATAATTAGCTACTGCAGACTAAGACCCCAGAGAAACAGAAGGAGAGTCCTGTGCAGTAGGTGTCCAGTTCAGAAGCAAGAAGGCAGAATGAGTAGAAAGCTCCAGCATGGAGAGCCATGTTTCCCTGACATTTACCACACAGAATATGCATGCCTGCGGGACAGTAATCACTGTCCTACATTTACACTGATCTGTGATAAGCCACAACTTCTAGGTGGCAATGAGGATGAGTGAAGAACAGGTACACAGAACAGGCACTGAATTCCAAGTCTTTGGACTTCCTCCTTTCAAACCAAATGATTTCTTTTGTGCAGTGGGGAAAAATGCCAGGATGCAGTTGCCATGCCAGGACTGGTAAAGGACTGGGTTTAGACCCCACATCAATCCTGGTTCTTCTTTATATCTTTAAGCCAGACCTGTAACTGCTGGAAGATTCTCTGTAAAGAGGTAAAGAACATTCTGGAAGTCAAAACTCAGCACTGGTAAAAGAAGGGCCATGCAAGTAAGTATGTAAATGAGAATATAAACTACTCAGAGCCTTTCTCTTACCTGGCGCCCCAGCCGGAGGCTGGGAGAGTCTGAAGGTCTCATAGGTGCCATATCGAAGCAGTGGGAGGCACTAGGAATTAGAAGGGCTGGCTCAGAAGGTCCCAAGTCCTGTGTTACACTTAGCACATGCCAGGGATCAGTGTCCCCTGGAAACAAAGGAGAGGATGGTGTTGAGCTGGGGCTACAATGATGTTGTAGAGCCAGGTTCTGGTAGCGCACTCACCATTAACGTACAGTACTTGGGTGGCTCCAGGGGTCTGGCCACCATAATAGCTGTTTGTCTGGGCCACAGCCTGGGCAACAGATGCAGCTGAGAGACCAAACACTTGTTCACACAGATCTAGATGGGAGGGCAGTGCTGGGAGCTGGGAAAAGGGACACTGAGGACCCTCACAGGTGACATCTGTGGAAAGAGCGTACCTTTAAGTGTGAAGAATACATATAGCCAGCCCCCTACTCTCCTTCAATAATAATTTATAAAACACTGCCAGTGACCTCCATGAGCTCACAGTTCTGTCAAACAGTCTCACACATCCCAGATCATGACATCCCTGAGTGGGGCTGTGATGGAAAAGGACAGGAGGTGGGGCTCCTAGAGAGAGCCCAATGGGCTCAGGGAGGGTATCCTGCAAGAAGAAGGACTTGGGAAATTTGGATGGTTGAATCAAGCAATAAGAAGAAGTGGCCAATAGGGAAAAGAGAACGTGTAATGGTTTAGAGGGAAGAGAGACTCTAGAATGACTGGCTCTCAAATTGGATCATGTCTCTCCTGCTTAAAATCCATAGCTCACAGTCTTCTGGGTAAATCTGACTTCCGTGGCCTCACATGAATTCTTTCCTTCCTACACCATTTGCTGACCGCCTACAACGTACTCAGACATATGTTGGGCAATTTTGAGCAGAAAGTGGCAACCAAAGTAATTCCATGCTCTGTTGTTATACAGCACTTAGAAGGGAGAAGGAAAAAAATATGACAGATTAGAATGTGCTAAAGAATACAGAATAATAGAAGTGGGACACAGGTGTTTTTTGTTGTTGTGTTTGTTTATTTGGTTTTTTCCAGACAGGGTTTCTCTGTATTGCCTTGGAGCCTGTTCTGGCACTCACTCTGTAGACCAGGTGAGACACAGGTGTTTGTCTGGAGAAATGATGGAAGATATTGGGGAAGTATATCCTGTGGTGAGAATGGAAGACCAGCAAACCATACAAAAGGGGGACTAGATCATTCTAGTATATTGAACACAATATGTCAAATTTCAAAGCTGATGTATTAGGCAGCCTAAAATACATAAAGCTATGTAACAGCAACAGTAAGAAAAGTACCACTGTTAATGTCAGTTTATGGATGCGAAACTGACTAATCATAGTGAAGCACTAGCCCAAGTTTGTTCAAGAACACATAGACAGGAAATAGAATTTGAACATCATGCCACTACCCTCACTTGCCTTCAAAGTGCAAAAAAGAATTTAGAACTCAACTCTGAGCTGGGTATGGTGGCACATGCCTGTCATGTCAGCACTCAGAGGCTGAAGCAGGAGGAATACTGTGAGTTTAAGGTAAACCTGGGCTACATAGTAAGACTCTGTCCCACAAAAGAAAACAAAGGCTTAACTCTAGGGTAGGACAAACGACAGGATACCTATATTCAGAAACACAAAACCCCCACTTCTTTTGTACATGTAATGTTTAGTTTTTATCTGCAATGTTTGGTTTGTTTGCTTTCTTCAGTACAGATTTAACTGATCATTCTATATTCTGTCTAGCAACTCTAACCTTGGGTCACTGAAGCACAATCTCATATATAGGAAGATTTCTGTGGCTATGATATAGAAGTCAGACTGCACAGGTGAATTTCAAGCCTAGAGACCAGAAGAGGCCAGGGATCCAGGCAGTAGTGTGGGGGTCTCTGGCAGGACCATAGAGTAAGAAGTAGAGAAGGGGAAGATAGGTTGCAAAGTGGGCAAGACTCAGTGCTTGACAGAACATCTGGACAATGGGGAGGAGGCATCAAGATAACGTTTCTAGCCCAGTGACTAATCAATGCCAGAGACTTTCTGGATACAAAACAGGAAACACAAGGAAGGAGGGAAGGAGGTGAGGAGGGAGGGAGGGAGGGAGGGAGGGAGGGAGGGAGGGAGGGAGAAGGGGACACTCAGGTTGAGGCCTGAAGTGTGAATGTTAGAAGGCATGTCACATACCAGGTGACTGCTTACATTCTCCAGCCAAACACCTCAGAGGTTACACAGGGCCTAGGAGTCTGGTTAGATGTGACCATGAGTTCAGAGCATCTGGTTTGGGAGTTAGGCAGGTCACTCACAGAAGCCGAACTCAGTGCACGTCTGGTACAACCACTGCCGGTCTCCCACGCCAGATACTTGAGGTTCGGTGGTTCTCAGCTGTGCCACTGTCTCTGCACGGGAAAAGCTTAAACACCTCTGGCCCATGCTGCGTAAGACTATCTAGGGGACAACACATATGTGCATACATACATAGACAAGTTCCCCTCTCCTAGCAAGCCAGGGCACCACAGGACTATAGTAGAGTTACAGGTCAAGAGTGAGAAGGGTGAATTCCTGAGTTTTCGTGGGTGTCAGAAGTCAGTGGGAGGGAGGTCCCTGTAACTAAATGTCCAAGGTCTTATCATCTGTGAGACCCTGGGCAAGAGTTAATGGTTCTACCTGTTTGCTCTTCTGTAAGTGGGGTATTAATAGTGTCTGTCGCTTGAGAAACGTACAGTTTTGTAAGGTATTCTTAAAGAACTTGGTTCAGAATTAGAGCAGGGAAAGTGCTGTAAACGGGGAGTGTAACTGTAAAACGGGGAGTGGGGGCTACCCCTAGAACTCTTATCTCAGAGCTCCCCCTTCAATCTCAAATACTGTTGTGCACTTCCTGTTTGCCAGACACTGATGCGGCCAAGAATAATAAGATAAAAATGATAATAACCATGGTCTGTAACATTTGTATACTGTTTGTTGAGCATCTGCCTGATTGCTTAATAAGCTAATTTTACTATCAGCTGGGTGAAGTATGCAAACCTTATTTTACTAATGAAGAATCTAGGGATAAGGGGAAGGTTTCGGTTGTCTAAGCTCAGCCGAGGTGGAAGCGCAGCCTTGGTCGACTAACTCCTGGCTTGTGCGCGCGTCTGGGTAGCTTACCTGCACCGCTCGGCGAAGCCCAAGGTAGGGCGTGGAGCGACTGCGGTTGCCGGAGTTCCCGAGGAGGAGCCCACAGAGCTGGCGCACACTTAACGGCGCTCCCGCCTGCCCGTCGTACTGCACGGTACCTCCCACCAGCGCCTGCAGCGCCCCCAGCAACTCCCCCTGGTCTTCAGTAAGATCCAAGGACCCGCAGGCGCCCAGCTCTTCTCTCAGCACAGCCTGAGCTGCTGGGCCTGCGCGCAGAAGCCGCTCCACCTCTGCGAAGGCTGCGGAGGCGGCTGCCAGACACTTCGGAAACGGAGAAGCAACGTTCACGGGGGCCTGGGTTTTCCCTTCCTTGGAATCGCATCCTCTTGGGGCGGTTCCCACCCTGGGTCCATATCCTCTCTAAATTTCTCCTCCTGGTCTTTTGCATCTTCTTTAGGGTTCTACTTTCTACTTGCACTCAGGTAAACTAGATAGAGGCCCCACCCTCCGACAACTCCTTCCTTCACCTGCCACTCCCCTCCTCGGTCCCGCCCTTTCCTGGCTCCTCTCTAGCCCCCAATCTGCCCCTCCCTCTGCTTTGTACCCACTTCCCACTACTCTACCCCCTTCCCCACATGGCGCCTCCTCTCTGGATGCTTCCTCCTGTCTTCAGTTCCAACAATCCCCAAACCTGCCCGAATCCCGGGTCCTGGGGCTAAGGCTGTCCGCAACCCGGCTGCTCCCCATTCTGGCCGGACTTTCCGGAGCTCTTCCCGCTCCCTCTCCTTCCTCCACACTTTTCGGCCCCCGCCTACCTCTTGCGATCCTCCTATCGCAACTTGCGTCAAGCTTCTGGCCACCACCTGCGGCGGGCAGGAAGGACGTAAGGGAAGTGCGGGCTTGGCGTTGCCTTGTGGTCCCCGACCCCCGCCACAGGCGTCTTACCTCGTTGTAGGCGTAGAAGTCCAGCACCGCACTCAGCGGTGCGGAGGAGGCGACGGCGGCGAAGACTAGATGGGGGAACTACGAAAAGAGGGGCGTCAGCCTGGGCCGAGGAGGAGTGCCCGTGCTCCGAATCCCTTTCCGGCCCCAGTGACACGCGTGGGTAGGTAGCGGCAGGGGTGTGCGCCCTAATATTCCTGGTTCGGACACCGGGAGGACTTCTCCACCCCCTCCCACTCATGGAATCCCGGGGACCTTCAACCGGGTCCAGGTGGCCAGAGAGCCAGCGTAGGAGCCTCCGAAGCAGATCCAAGGGCTGGAGGAGGACACGTTGAGGAGGCGGGAGAGCGCCTGGCGGGCGGAGGCCACGTCAGCCAACCTGAAAAAGAGAGAAAGTTGGACCTTCCACTCCCGGGGACCACTCCCGTGCAGACTCGGCCGTTAACCTAAGCTGGGCTCCAGGCTTTTTTCTTTGCTTATGCCAAGGGAGAAGACCCACCTACCTTCTTTCAATACCCATTTTAGGTGAGAACGGAAAAGTTTCCTAGCACGTTAGATTAAAAACTTAACAAAAATAAAAAGAAGCAGGGTTAGTCAAGGAGGGCTCCTCAGAAGATGAGGGTGATTGGATGGGCTAAGGAACTGGGGGCTGTGAGGAACCCAAAGCAGAAAGGAGAAAGATACTCGGGTATAATGTCCTTTATCTCCTCAGTCCCCTCAGCTTTTCTGAGGTGGTTCTCAGCCAGTGCCATGTGCTGTCCATTCGAAACCAATTGAGCTTATAGAGAAGATTGAGAAGGAGAGACAGGGAGAGATGGAGACAAGACAGGGACAGTCAGGGAGACCCACAGAAGAAGAGAGGTACAAAGTCAGAAAGAAGGGATAAGCCTGTTGAGAGCATTAAAGCCGGTGAGAGGTTAGAGAGAGAAATGGTGGGGATTAGTCACAGAAGTGGGGCGCACAGAAGGAGGGACGTAACATGTATCTGAGAAAAGGCTGCTTTTTGGAGAGAGAAAAGTTCCAAAGCTTGAGACAATGGATCTGCCAGTGTGTAGCAAAAATGGGAGTGTAGCTAAGCTGCTCTGAGCAGCAGGGGAGATATAAGGAATGATCTTGAGAGTCATGATCCCATTTATGCTCAGACAGTATTCCGTTTTCTGCATGAAGGTCAACGGGCAGAAACAGGATGTGGTTATGATGTTGCTAAGATTCTGGTGGTCTGGAATAGAAGTCCACAGTGAGAGCTTAGTTTTTGGACAGAAAGACAAGAATGGAAGGCAAGAGAAAGGTGGAAATAGAAAGGGTTAGAGATGACAGGTGAAAGAGTAAGAGACTATGAAACACAGGGAAGAAGAGGGGAAGCTGGACACTCAGGGTAGTGGACAGTAGCAGAGAGACACAGCCATGGAAACACTAGCAGCATTCTAGTTCTGTAATTTCAAACACTTTATTGATCCCCACTCACGCATGGCGGCTGGACAAGTATCGAAGCTGGCCCATATCTAGGCCCCCAGAAGGCATACTCAGACCATAGAATCTGTGTTCCAGGCTTATCACCAGGGCCCCCCAGGGAGGGGCCAGTGCTACAGGATGCCCTGTGAAGAGCACATGGTGGATGTGAGTTATGAGCTATGAGGCTTCTGAGATCTCACAATAGTGTCATTTGCAGTTCCCCTTCCTTGTCTCCAGCTCCCCAAACCTTGCTTCTTACCTGCCATCACTGAGCCAGGCCCAAGGCTGCCCTCACCCCCTAAATGCAGAAATACCGGTGCGTCTTGGCCAGCTCTGTGTCGATCATTCACCCAGTACCGCTAAGAGTGGGGATGAGAGAGAAGAAATGACTCAGCATCCTGACTCCCTTCTCCTTCACTCCAGCCTTTTCCCTAAGAATGTCTCCTTCTACTTAGTGGTGTCTTAGTTGGGCTTGTCTAGGTTATGTAACTATAAAAGGAGATGTTTTGGGGCCTGGAATGCAGAGGTGGGAACTCTAGTTACTGCCTAGCTTGCTGTGGTTTTGCAGTGTGCTCAATAAACTATGTTTCCTTTTTTTAAAAAAAGTAGGTGTTTTTGTTTGTGTTTTTATTCTTAAATCCTCAGGACAGAGGGATCTAGCTGGTACATGGTAGGCACCTGCTATTTTGTGAAGCATTGTTAGTGACTAAGTAGATTTAGGAGTAGTGGGGCAATCTTTGGAGATTATGTACAGGGGAGGCAATAGAAAAGTCTAAGTTTGTTTATTCCTTCTTGTGATCTTTGAGCACCTGTCTCCCTACTGGTTTCAAGGCTAGTTTGAACTTTTACATATTAACATCTGCTGGGTCGTCCCCTCCCCCCAGGCAGTCTTATGTCACCCACACTGACCTTAAAATCATTATGGAGCCCAGGCTAACCTTGAACTCCTGATCCTCCAAGTTCTGGGACTACAGGTGTTTAGGGCAAGGTGAAAAGAGGGGGTCAGCGGGTCAGGGGACACAGACTAGGAATAGAGTAAACTGACAGGCAGTACAGTGAACAGTGGCCTCCTCTACTAGCCTTACCTGCAGGAAGGTTCTTCTATCAGATGCGTTAAAGGGATCCAGTGGCTGCTCTAACCACCCTTGTTTGGGGACAGCCACATGATCCTGGCTTAGACCAAAACCCGGATTCAGGCTGGAGCTCTCTTGAAAATTCTGAATGTGTTCTCTCAGGCGCCTGAGAAGCAAGGCTGTGAAACAGGAAGGCATGGGAGTTAGGCTGGACTCTGTAGGTCTCTCTACTCGACCCTCAACCCCCTCTTACCTGGAGCTGACAGCCCCCAGAGGGAAACCAGAAGCAAGAAACCCAGCCATGGAGCCTTGACTGCCATTCTGTCTAGCACTCTGTGCAAGGAAAGGTTCAGGCACTCTATTTTTCCGTCACTGAAAACCTATAATATGTCCTCATGGCTGGGCTTTACTTTCATGGGAAGCTCATGTTTCTTTTGGGACACCTCTCGTGGCAGGTTAGGCGTCCTTAGTAACCGCTAAAGCGTAGCCAGACGCTAGAGTCTGCAGAGGTTGGCTGACAGGCAATACTCCTGCCCCTAGCTCTCTTTTCCTCTGGCCCCTGCATCTCCTCTTAGTGTGCTTCAGTTTCTTCCTTGCCACAGTCAGGGTTTTCCCGGTTCCTTCCCCAGTCCCCATTCCTGCTTTACTGATCTCCGGTTTTTTTCTTCCCTTTTTACCTCAGGCCTCCTCTTGCATCCTCATTTCTCCCTTACTCTCCCTTACTCTTAGTCTTTCCCCTGCCTCTCAGCACATCTTTGGTTGTCCCTGCAATCAGTCTCCCTCTGTTCTTTGGTCCCAGATTTTTACATTATCTGCTTTCCAGGCTTCCCATATCACCTCCACCACCCTCTCTGACCTACACAATCCTACCATTCTTTCCCTAAAACTCCTTACGCTGTGAACACAGCAGGCCTATGCTGCCTCATAATTCTTACCCTTGTTTGTCCTCTCTGTGAGTTGATGTTTCTTCATAAATCCATGGGGATTGCTCCTTGACTTTTAATCTTTACTGTTCATAAAGAACAATTTCTTACAAAGGCAAAATGAGCTGGGATGGGGTAGAATGTTTACTACCACGCTTGGCATGCTGGATTCAGCCTCCAGTACCAAATTATCCAGGTGTGAGGAAAGACCCGGACACCTGTAATCCCATCACTCAGGAGCCATGTGGAGGTGAGGATCAGAGGTTCAGTCATCTTCAGCTACACAAAGCAGGTGTGAGGGCAGCCAGGGATACAAGAGAAAAAAATGTTTCATTGACATTTTATCTTTATCTTTCTATCCAGCGTGATGTTTATTCACTATAAGAAGTATTTAGATTTAAAAGTATGTGTATTACTGCTTTGCACCATGTATGTGACTAGTGCCCAAGGAGGTCAGAAGAGGGTATGAGGTCCTCTGGAACTAGAGTTCCGGATGATTCTAGGTGCTGGGAAGAAAAGCTGGGTCTTTTCCAAGAGCAACAAGTATTCTAAATGGCTAAGCCGCCCCTTCAGGCACTAATTTTGAGAAGTATTATGCATATTTTCATATGTGTGTGTGTGTGTGTAGGTAGGTATATTTTGCTATCCCTCTAACCAGAAAGCAAGCTTTAATCAGCTTGGGATTCATGTTTCTTCCTTTACTAAACACTAAATTCCACCAACAGTGTACAGTGTACAGTGACCATAATTCATCAATTAAGTTTGCTACCTTCCCTCTTCTTAAAAGCTGTATCAAGGATTTGGGGACTTTCATATTTCAGTGATTTCACTTCTGGTCCACCACTGATTTATCTAAGATGCCTCTTAGAAGGTCTCCTCTTTCTGCCATATTTACACTCAGCAGACAGGAGATGCCATTAAATACAGGCCCAGCTATTCCCTTCATGGTTCAGGGTACACTCCTGACTCCACATCTTACTCAAAGTAAAATCTAGAGCACTTAAAGTGGCCTTTGAAGCTCCACATAACCTATCCCTTGTTACCTTCAGTTTCATTTTATACTCCCTTACTCTTGGGCTCTTTCCATCCATGCCAAATTGCTTGTATTTCACAAGTTTGTCATCTGCACCCGTCACAGTCCAAGCTTTCTTTAAATCTTTAGGACAGTCTATCAGCAAGCATTGGTAAGTCTGAATCTATCACTTTCTATACTTTTCCTTTTCTATTGTAATTTTTTTCTTCAGTGTTGCAGATTGAACACAAACACAAAAATAGGGAACATAAGTAGTAAAGATTAATTCTTTGTACTGTACTGAGAGTGGGCTCTAGTCTAGTGCAACAACATAACAAGGGGTTAAGCCTCCCCTTAGGAGCGCTTGATAAAAAGTGTGTATCTCAAGTTCCCTCAGACAATCACTGTCAACAAGGGGCAGCCTATAGCATGGAAAAATGTTTACTGGCTATACATCTGAAAGAGAATTAGTATCTAAAATAATAAAAAAGGTAAAAATTCTAAATGCTTCCCCGACCCATGGGACATTCAACGAGGGTCTGCAGAACACCTAGGAGAAAGATAGGGTACGGGAGATATGAGAAAAGAGGACAGACACCAAGACAAGTGTCTAATCAAGGCAACAGAACTTTATTCTTTCCAAGGTATATTTAAGGGGCTTGAATGAGGAAGTGAGAAGGGCAGCTTCAAGGAAGCTGTCAGGGAAAAAGGTCAGTGGGAGAGGTAGCCCTCTGTGCTGCCTGAAAACCTAATTGACAGGGCAAAAGGTCAGGGGTAGAACCTCCTGAGTTGCTAGGTAACCTGACTGTAGGTCCTTGCTTTATCTATCTGAATCTTTCCCTATTGTCCACACCTGTCTCCTGGCTGGAGGCCCCTGACAAAATGCCAAGAAAATAATTTAATTAAAAATTGGGCCATGGAACTAAGAATTCTCAAAGGAAGAAATACAAATGACTGAGAAATGTATATATATATATATATTTAAATGTTCACTCTTAGCCATCAGGAAAATATAAATTAAAACTACTTCGTGATTTCCCAGAATGGCTAAGATTAAAAAGAAAAAATGGCAGCAAATGCTGTCGTGAATGTGAGGAAAGGAGTGTAAACTGGTATGACCATGGGAATCATCATGGAGTTTCCTCAAAAGACTAGAAATAGATTCATCACATCGTCCAGACACATCACTCTTGGGCATATGCTCAGAGACTGTACCCTCAACTACAGAGATACTTGTTCGTTTGTCTTTATTATTGCTTTAATCACAAAGGCCAGAAGATGGGAACAGCCTAGATGTCCATCAGCTGATGAAAACAGTGGTACATTTTCACAGTGATATATTATTTAGCTCTAAAGAAAAACGCAATTATGAAATTCACTAGTAAGTGGCTAAAGCTAGAAATAATCACTCCTGGTGAGGTAACCCCAACCCAGAAAGGCAAATATTTTTTGTCTCATGTTGATATTAGATTTGAATCTTTAGATGTTTGTTTAACTTAGAATACCCACAAGGGAAAGGAGATAAAGCACAAGTAGTATGAAGGGGTTATAGAAATAAAGAACAGAAAGGGCTAAATGAAGTGGAGTTGGTGGAGGGAGGTAGAGGAAGGAGTGGATGCCCTAGAAAATGGCATATATAAAAGTCTGCTACTGTATGAGTCTTCCTCCTCCTCCTCCTCCTCTTCTTTTTCTCTTTTTTGGTTTTACCAGACAGGATTTCTTTGTATAAGAGCCCTGGCTGTCCTGGAGCTTGCTTTGTAGACCAAACTAGCCTACAACCCACAGAAATCTGTCTGCCTCTGCCTCCAGGGTGCTGGGATTAAAGGTGTTCAACAGCACGTCTGGCTTTGTATGAGTGTTCTTAATTATATGCATACAAACACAACACACACACACACACACACACATATATGGGGATTCAGGGTGATCTGATGACTTTGGTCTCCACAGCACCTGAACTCACATGTATATGTGCTCACACACATATATGCATAATTAAAATATACCAAAATAGGTATATTTTGAGAGATGGCTCAGAGGTTAGGAGCAATGGCTGCTCCTTCAGAGGTCCTGAGTTCAATTTCCAACAACCATGCTCACAACCATCTACAATGATGGTGCCCTCTTCTGGCATTCAGGCATACAAAAACTGTACATGAAATAAATAAAAATCTTTTAAAAATATATAAAAATAAAATAAATCTTTTAAAAAGTAAAACAAATAAAATAAATGCTTATGTCCTGCATTTAATTTCTCACAATGATTGTATCAATTTTTTCAGAATTTATAATCTGCTCAATAAATTCAAGATGGTACAATAGTTTATTTTTTATAAGGATAAAATAAGTTTATATTTACAGTAAAGAGAAAGCCTAACTTGCAGTATAATCTTACAGGAGAATGTATAGCATACTTTTTATTTCCATGGAATGGAATCAAGGACTAAGACTGAGGCTACATAAACTATCAATTAACAATTGCAGGGAACAGAGTCTGGAAAAGACAACAGAATGAGGACTAAACAAGGGAAATTTTTCATTGTGACCTGTTGGCTGGAGTCAGAACCAGTGCTGGATCACGCAGTTCCAGAATAAGAGCAAAAAAAGTGGAGCTGGGAAGGGACCACATGTAAGTCAACATTAGATAAATCCCTAGTGGTCTTTATGTACAAACCAAATATTTCTATTTCTTAGAGATATACACAAAAAGAAGACTTGGCCATTACTTCATGAATCTGTCTGCAAAATCCACATCAAAAATAGAAGAAAGTCACTCAGATTCAGATTCAGATTACACTCAGTAGCAGAATCTAAATTTGACCGCTGGCCCTCAGTACAAAACCTTTACCCCAACTAAGTCTCCCACCACTACTCTTGGTCTCTAATAGTAGATTCCCCTTTTCAGACTGTAATGGCTCCAAGTAAGACTGACTGACTTAAACGACTTACATGACACCAGAATGAAACACACTAAGGACTCTACAAGTCTGTCCTCACTTTCTTTTCATACCAGTATTCGAGGAGTTTTTTAACCAGCTTTCAGAAATGGGGGTGGGGCGGCGACCAGACATCTGGAGATTCTGGTTACTTCAACCCGGTGTTCTTCAAAAAGTGGGGAGCAGTTTAGATTCACAAAGGCGAAAAAGAAACAGGTGTGGGCCGGGGGCCGGGGGTACCAGGATAAGAAGCCGGACGTTCTCCGCGCACTGAAGGAGCTGGGGAGAGGGTTGGTCAGGACACGATGTCTTCAGAAGTCAGCTTGACTGACTTTCCACACGCACGCACGCAAAAGCAGCCACGCTGTAGTGTTTTGGTTTTATAATTCCTGCTGAGGACAGGAAGTTCCTGAAAGGAGAACATTAAAACAACAGTGGAAATGAGGAAGGAGAGAGGGAGATAGATAAAGTTTTAAACATTTCTGAAAGTTGTAGCGATGAATTACAAAATGAGACAACCCAATGCACTGACTTGCTGCTTGACAGACTGTCCTGGTTTACCAAGATTTCCTACCGGAGTCATCAGAATCACCTCCTCTTCCCTGCGGCTCGAGGCTACCGCGTGTTTTTTTTTTTTTTTCCGTTTTCTTTGTGAATGCTGCTGGATGTATTTTTCTGAGACTCGGGTCCAAGATGCCTTTTCTCTTTGGTGCGACGGTAAAGAGCAAACGGTGAAAAGATGTCCTTGTGTGATTCTCAGACCTTCAGTTCCGTGTGTGCTTTGGTAAAAGAAAGGGTTTGTCTGCCACTGACTAACCTTGGTTACTGTTCATAGCCCTCCACTTCGGTTGGTGTCGTTATCATTTATTTCTTACCGCTCATGTATGCACACAATGCACACAATGCACACAATGCGCGCGCGCGCGCGCACACACACACACACACACACACACACCACAAGCAGGCCAGAACCATGCTTCATCCTTTAAAAAACATCAGCAATTATGGCTCAAGGGAAAGTAATTATTGTTTGAACTTGGAATAAAAATAAATTAGTGCGTATGAAGACTACGAATTTGTTCAAAATGAAGGAAAACGATATTTGAAGCTTCGTGGCTCAACTCAGTTCAGTGTAAAATGACTACACTCAGTTTTGCATCGTTTGCTTTAGTTTTTCTTTCTACTTGAAACAGCCTCCCAGACCTCGGCAAAGTAAAGCATCCTGAGTGCTGAGGTAGGGTAAGTCACGCTCCCTCGCAAATAACAGCCACCAAAAACAACAAAGAAAAACAAAGCAACAGCAACAAAACGGGAGTCAGGCGTGGTTATTCACACATGCTGTAGCGTTAGTACTTTAGGAAGCCGAGGAAGGAGGATTGTTGCTCATTTAAGGCTGCCTAGTACTGTTGAATGACTTCCAGGCCAGACTGCTTTGAGGCAGGTGGCCTACAATTGAAATAATGGAGGCCTAAGAATAGAATTAAACCTAAAAGAGACCGGAAAAAAAAAATCTGGAGAGCGCGCACTTGACACCCGTGCTCCTTGAAGAGTCGAGATCCTCACTCGAAACGGCCTCTGCTCCGGGCGTGTTAGAAGTAGAGAAGCTTGCCTGGTTTGGCGAGACTGCTGACCCGGTTGGTCCTCTACAGCGCGCGTCCTTTGGAGCGCACCAGCCTGTGCACACCGAGGGCTCAGGACCGGACTCTGACTGTTCTGAATGTGAAAGTCGCTATTGTCCTGGCGCAGAATGGCTCTTCTGGAGCCGGTGGGGAAGAGTCCTCACGGGGCAGGAAGCACCCTAGGAAATCTGAGAAGCAGGTTTCAGAGATGTTACCCGTCGCCTGCTCTTTCCATACTCCCTAACCACTGCACCCCAAAGTCAACTGATTCCTATTTAGGATAATTTTATGGAAAGGAGAAAACATCAGAAATCCTGTGTGTCAGGCACCCAGAGGATCTTCGCGGTTCCCTTCAGGAACACTAGAGAATCAGCAGAAATCGGGCTGCACTCCTTTTGCTTTACCCTCGTTTATTGAGTTAAAGGACTGAGCCACTTACCACCATGAGAGGGTGAGCGCTCTGGAATCCAGAGACAATGATCAGGACTGCACAGGTTACCCTTCAGGAAGGAGAAAGAAGACAGGTAGGGAAATAGAATAAAATCGTAAAGTGAAGCCTCGTGTGGTGGTTCATTCTGGAGGCTTAGGCAGTAGAGTAGCTATGAGTTCAAGGTCAGTGTGGGCTACAAAGAGTGTAAGACCGGATCTCAAAAAAAAAATAAAATAAAGAAAAATAAAAAAAACGTTGCGAAACGGAGCAGCAGGTATACATGCCTTGGTGGCCTCCCGAGGCCGAGGACCCGCGGAATTCCCTCCTCCGGAAGGGAGAGGAGTCATGGGCTCCAGGGATTCTCCATAACCCTCATTGTACCTAAAGCACCAGCAACCAGCTTTTTCCTGATCCTTCTCAGGGTCTGGGGATTCTAGGTTGGATGGAGGAGGCTTCGCTGGTGGATGTTGGAACAGGAGAGTTGAAGAGGCATTTCCTTCAGGATATGAGAAGTTCCTTTTTGCTGGAACCACTCTTACCTCTTTAAAACAGTTCTGCTCTATGAAGCTAAGAGACACACGAAGACTCAAAAACCATGCAGCTTGGTGGCAGTCAAGATTATCTTAACGAAAATCTTTTGACGAGGGGAAAAGAAATTTCTTTAAAAGCACGAACATGAATGTTTGTTATTAGAGTTTTTTTTTAAGGTGAGTCCTCATATGGTTGGAGTGTGGAAGTAAGAACACCAAGATTGAAGCCCCCTCCTGCCCCTGCCCCCTCAAGTCAGAGAAGTATTGTCTACATACCTTTTCTCTCTTATGAAATTCTCGTTTCAACAGCTCCACACCCAGGCACACACTCTAAGTAAAGGTCTAAAACTTAAATGTTGTTTTTTCTTAATTCTCTGCCTGAACACCTACTCATTTTGTCGTTGACCCCTTTCCTTCCCATTTCTTCCCCCTTCGTCCTTCCCTTTCTTCTCCCTTCTTTACCTTTCTCCCCTTTCTTTCCTCTTCCTCTTTCCTTTTTTTTTTCCTTTTCCACTACCAACTGATTTCCACCAAAATTTTTGTTGATGAAGATGCCCCTTCCCCATGCCCACCCCCAGGACACAGTTGTGAAGACAGAGGAAGACATTCAGTAAACATTTGTGAAAAGATTGACCATAGACGTGTTTTTAATAATCCTGTTGGACACACGGGTAGAGGTCAGAGGAAAGCTGTCCATAACCTGCTCTCACCTTCCACCATGCAGGACCTGGGTTTTGAATTCAGGTCTTCAGGCTTGGATGCGGGTACCATTACCTATTGAGACACCTCATTGGCCCTTTTGGTATACATTTTTTTAAGTTCTTGTTTTTATTTGAAATGTATTTATGTTTTGCTTGCCTGTGTATCTGTGTACTGCTTGCCAGGTGCCTGCCCAGGTCAGAACAGGGCACCACGTCCTTTGGAACTGGAGTTATAGCCATTTGTTAGCCTTCACACAGGTTGGGAATCAACCCACAGGCCTCTAGAATTCTCTTAACTTCTGAGTAATTTCTTCAGCCCCTTGAGTGCATTTTTAAACAACAGATTTTGTGTGTTATGTCTAATAAAACACATATGTAAAGGAACCAAAATTTTAAAGGTCATTGTTTACTACATAATATTGAGTATATGTCATTTTATAGAATACACAGAATTGCATGTAAGAGCCAAAAATGCAAATGCAATGCCAGAATAAAACAAAACTTAGAATTCTCATATTTAACAAAGGACAATTTGTCACTATTTAGTCATCTCTAATTAAAGGTATTTAACACATCTTGTTTCCATTCGTTTCTCTGCACAAAATATTCCCACAGTGGGTCACCCTGGCTTGTGCCTGTAATTCTCTCAGTCAGGAGATGAAGGCCTGTGAGTTTCAGGCCAGCCAGGGTTATACAGTAAGACCCTGTCTCAAAAGAGTAAAAACAAAAACAAAGCAAAACAAAACAAAAACAAAAAAACAACCAGCCTAATGAAAAGGTATGAAGTCAGAAATAAAAATTTAACCATTCATTACAATAAAAGTGATTTTTATATTAAATTAATTATTTTAAAACTTTTCTTTAATATTTTTTAATCTTGTGTGTGTGTGTGTGTGTGTGTGTGTGTAAGCGCACACCTGTGTGCAAGTGAGTGCAGGAGCTGTGACTTGGGTTCTGAGAACTAAACTTTCAACAAATGCTCTTAACTGCTGAGCCATCTCTTCAGCCCTAATTAATTTTTAAAAGAAAAACACTTTTTTTAAAATTAGGGATGTTGAAACAGTATCGCTAGAAAGTCTACAGCGATAGTCAAAAACACTACCACTAAAAAAAAACCAACAACAAAACCCCCAAAAGACCCGAAACAGAAATGACACTGAAGAAGAAACTCCAAAACACTTCACTTTGAGTCTGCACTGTTAAATCTCTGCTTACCTCCTAATCGACTTTGCCCATCTCTGTGGGGACACCAGACCTTGAGCAGAAACCCACTTCCCCTTCGGCCTGGGAGCAGGCATCTATGTAATGTTTACTGAAAACAATTCAGTGCTTTAAAGCTTGATAGGGCTCAGATAAGGGCTGGCTCACTGAAATACCATGCCTTTCACACCTCCTATGGCTAGATGCCTCTTCCTGTTTCCCTGGGGTGTCTCCCCGATTCTGGGGCCGGAGATTAGACCACCAGCCAGGAGGAAAGAATGGTATGTAGATGAATGGCAGAAGTCCTTAAAAAGGGAAGCTCCTTTTTCTTAGAGGGACTTCTCCTGAGAGCTCTGCTAAGCGGACTGGGATCTCCTCCTAAGCTGACTTGGGAAGATAAAGTTTTCTTAAAGCAACCGACCGGTCTCTGTGTCATCTATCCCGACCACCTCGCTACATTCTCGGATGCAGGCCGCACAGCAGGTGCGACACATCTCTGTGAATGATCTACTCTCTTACCCAGGAGTGGGTGAAATGCAGCCCCGTTTTAGCTGTCATTGTATTTACTGTCTTGTTTGGTAGTTGTTGCAAAGAAAAGCACACAAACTTAAAATCTGTATTAGGGCAAAAAGCACCAGCACATGTTTCCGCCCGGTTTCGAACCGGGGACCTTTCGCGTGTTAGGCGAACGTGATAACCACTACACTACGGAAACACTCTTATTTCAGGGCTTACTTTACTGAACTAGGTAAAATAGATCATACTAGCTACTAGCTAAGTGGCTTAGCACGCTTTTATTCGTATCCCCGTATTTATGGCAGAGGCACACCGATCCCTAAGTGAAGACCAGCATTGTCTACCGAGTGAATTCCAGGACAACCAAGTATACACAGAGAAACTCAAAAGATGTGAAAGTAAAAGCAGTAAAATCTTATTATATGAAGTTGTTTTTGAACTTTCTAAGGTTTACACGTGTTGCTACATGTACTATATTACTTTTCATGACTGCATAGTATTTATCACTCTTTAGCTATTTACTATCTAGTGACACTAAGGTTGAAATCAACTTAGAAAGATCTATGTTAGGCCGGGCGTTGGTGGCGCACGCCTTTAATCCCAGCACTCGGGAGGCAGAGGCAGGCGGATCTCTGTGAGTTCGAGGCCAGCCTGGTCTACCGCGCGAGTTCCAGGACAGCTTCCAAAGCCACAGAGAAATTCTGTCTCGAAAAACAAAAACAAAAAATCTATGTTAGTGCCGATATTAAATGTCTTTGAATATTGGGTGTGAAGGTCAAACCAAACTAGGAGAAGAATATCTAGATAACTCGACGTAAGGAACTTTGTTTTTTGAGAAAGGGTGTCATGTAGCCAAGGCTGACCTTAAATTCTTAGTCAAATATGAGTTTTTGCACTTGCAAGGCTTTGTTTCCTTTAGACCTTACTTCAGATTTCATAGATAAAAATGTCATAACCACTTAGACTAGATGTTATAATCTGGTATGGTTTGACAGATAACAGTTTTTCTAATACTGGGGTGGCTGAGTGTTTTAGGTTGGGTTTAACAGCCAATAGACATAAGTCTGTGAGTTGGAGCCCCACTTAACTGAGTAGGAGACAATCCAGTTATCAAAAAGAATCCTAAAAACAAAACAAACAATCCCCTCACCCACCAGGGAGGGGAGGGTGGGATTAAGCAAATGTCCTTGGGCTGGTTACCTTTTCAGCTGAGAAAGATGTAACTGTCCTTGGGCCTGGTGGCTGTAGTGGTTGCTATTTGTCGACTGTTGTTTTAGGATCTGTTCCTGTCCTTCTCCACAGCAGTATGGGTTCTTAATGTTCGGTTATTACCTTTGCTTTACAAGTTTAAGGAGAAACTTAGTTGTTTCTGAAAGTCACATTTCAACAGTGAGTGAGTGTTTGCATTCTTCCACATTCTCACCAACAGTCACTATTTTTAACTATTGTAAATATTCAGCAATCTTACTGGCTTTAATTTGTGTCTCCCTAAAGATTTAAGCATCTTTTCTTGTACTTATTTAGTACTTGTATGTATGCAGGCTTTGGAGCCTGTCCTGGAGCTCACTCTGTAGATCAGACTGGCCTCTAACTCTCAGAGGTCTGTCTGTCTCTAGCACCCCCCCCACTAAAACTATGTGCCACCACTAGCCCTCATACGTCTACTTTTGTGTGTGCTAAAATATTTACTCACTTTGTATTTTTTTTTGAGATAGGGCCTAGGATGGTCTTGAACTCCAAATCCTTTTGCCTTGGCTCTCAAATGCTGGAATTACACATTGTTATTACTGAGCTTCTTAATATATTCTCCACATACCTCCCAGATCAGATACGTGCTTTGCAAACCCCTCTTCTAATTGTAGAACACGCTGTCTGTCTTTCATAGAGGATTCTAATTGTAGAACATGCTGTCTGTCTTTCATAGACAGCCTAATTGATCATGTTTCTGAGAGTGGTGCTAACCCATGTCAAAGAGGTTTTTCTTTTACTTTCAGTAAGAATGTGAAAACTTCTCTGAGTAGGTAATACTATGACCTTTATCATTTCTTTTTCTTTCCACACTTAGATTCAGCAATTCATTATAAAATATAGTTGTATCTCCTTGGGAAGCTGTCCCACCCTCTAGCCTGGGGAGCTCAAGTTTATGAGTGTGGGTGAAGCTTCATGTTCATATGCTCAGGTCCAATTTCTGTCTGGATGCATTTCTTTAGATTTTAGACTGTTTTGGTAACTAGGAGACCTCAGCTTATATATGGTTCAAGAAATGAAAATTACGCATCTCTCAGATAGCTCTACTCTTTAGTCAGGAGGGGCAGTCTCTAGGTGTCAACACAGCCCTACGTGTACAGGCATTGGATAGTGAAGCACAAGGGAAACTGTGTGACCAGCCTTCCTTCGTGTTCAGTCAGTCTGGTAATGTTGCTGGATTTACAGATATTTTAGCGTGAAGAAAACTGACGCTCAGCGGGAGGTGATGAGAGAGTCATCATTTAATATCCAAAGTGCCTTGAGGGAGACCAGAGTGGCTACATGAAGTGACGCTACGCACAAAGTCCACTCCCCACGGAATCTGTGGGCCAGCAGTGGTTTTCTAACACTAGAAAATCAGAGACGCTCCAAACTCTCTCTCATTTCACGCTGTCCATCTCAACTGAGCATGGATTACACACAGCCTGGCGTCGTGTAACTTCATTCTCTTAATTCCAGCACCGGTTGAAACTCAAACTATGCGATATGGATAAACTTTTGGAAGGAGAATATGGTGTATACCTCAATTAAATTTTAATTTAATTTAATCTGTGTTCTTTCCGGGTTTCGCCTTCAGGTCCGTTTCAAGCACCTCCTCCATGTTCAATGTTTCAAGCCTCACGTCCCGGAAAATTTTAGAAGGCAGATCCACCTTACTTGGACACTGCCCCAAAGCTGCACTTCTGGGTCTTCTATAACCCCCGACTCTTAATTTTACCTGGGCTTTGTTTGGGATCGCTTTCAAATATGAACAGTTTCTCAGAACGTTTTCTTGACTCACTCTCTATCACTTCTCTCACCTCTCCCGGGATGGAGCCTAGCCCGGGGCGTGGCGTGGCGTGGAGGGGCGGGGGTGAGTGGGATGAATCAATAAAATATTTGTCCATTTTTAGTTTTTTCCCCCTGCCACTGCAATTTTCAAAAAACAAAATGTAATTCATGCGCAATCAAGTTCAGCCTTTTAAAGTGTTCAATTCAGTGATTACTCGTGTACTGAATTATAATAATCATTGTTACCTGACTTCAGCTCCTGGCTACCGGTGATACATCCTAACTCTACATTTGGTGGCCTGGACATTTCATTTCAATAACATGCAGTATGTGACTTTTGGTGTGCGTCCGTGCGTGCATGCGTGTGTGTATGTGTATGTGTGTGTGTGTGTGTGTGTTTTCTGAACAGGGTGCTTCCCTGTTTCACCCACTTAGTGATGTTCCGGAACCACATACAGTCCTTTCTGTTTTTTTAGAAATATCATTTTGTTAGGTAGTATAGAGCCAGATCAGGGCTCTTCAAGACTTTGTTTCTGTTATGGATTTGAAGAATTGAACAGTAATCTCTCATTTGAAATTTTTAAAAAAATTTCAGGCCGAGCCAGCCAGGAGTCGAACCTAGAATCTTCTGATCCGTAGTCAGACGCGTTATCCATTGCGCCACTGGCCCGCCATGAAGGCTGTCCTCCCACTATTTATCATTAACTGCAATGTTAATGACAGACCCAATCTCAAGTCACGTAAATGCAACAAAAGTTTGATTTGCATAATTTACAACCTTTAAATTGTTTTACATTTATAAAGGAATTTCCTGCCCTGGACACCCCTTGCGTCATAGAGGTTCTTTTTTCCATTCTTGCGCTTCTTGGTTTTCGTTAATTTAGGCAGTTGCTTCCTTCTGATGTTAAACAACAGCTCCATACAGTTGATTGAATGAAAAAGTGATGAAACGAAACCCTCTCTTTCCTCACCTTCCTCCTCCTTTTACTTGTAGATGTTTTGAAACAGTCTCATTCTGGCCTCAAAATGGCAGTTCTCCTGCCTCAGGCTCCGGGAGTTCTAGGATTACAGGTAGCATCACAAAGTTGAGTATCTTAAATTTTACAATCTCAATTTGGTCAACAATTTAGAATTTAGGGTTCAATTGAAAACTATGCTGAGCCAGACGTGGTAACTCAGACCTTTAAATCCCAACATTTCTCTTTTACCCAGGGAGTTATGTTAAAAATATAAAAGAAAGTTTGGCTGAATATGATTTAAGTGTTCAATGTGAGCGAAAACATTTAAAAGCGTACTTGTAAGAAGGAGTAAACTTGGGTTTTAACTTTCCTGCTGCAGCTTGGGGTCAGCCTGCTAGTGAGTAGCGTCCAAGCCTCTTTGTGCAGCGTCCCTTTAACTCATTTCCACGTGACTGGCAGATCAAATGTGCTCTAGTCCACTTAGGTTCCTAACAGCTTTTTTTTTTTTTTTTTGTCTTTGTCTTTAGTTTGTTTCTTTTTTTTTTTTTTTTTTTTCAAATAACAAAGAACTGCTAAGGTAACTATTGGCATTTCCTTTTTTCTTTTCTTTCTCTCTATGTGTAGTCAAGGTTGTCCCGGAACTAGCTCCATAGACCAGGCTGGCGTGGATTTCACGCCTCCTGAGTGCTGGGAATACAGGCATGTAACACTACTCCCGATACTTCCCATTTAAAAGCAACAATAAAACACCCTGCTCTAAGTTTAACACAGTGGTAAAGTGGTGCTGGGTGAAAAGCTACTAGTAAAGCTCCTTACGCTGTGAGCAGGATTTGAACCTGCGCGGGAAGAACCCATTGGATTTCGAGTCCAACGCCTTAACCACTCGGCCATCACAGCTCAATTATTGCGGCGTTATTGTTTTACTATTGCTATTTCATGTAAACAAATAATAATTAAAAAAGATATTCTGAAGGCAAGATACATACTCTGAAGGCACCTAGCACTACAATTCCGTCTATGAATGCAACATACTCCAGTCTATAGGGTACTTTCCTTTCAACAATACACAGAAGGCAGTCACTTGATCAAACCCTAATCAGACCACTCTCCGCAACCTTACTCACTTTGACCCTATCCCTACTGGCTTTTAGGTCCCAAATTACAGGTTTTAAAGGGAGAGCAATAGTCCAGCATACCAGAATCTCTTCTTCTCCACTACCGGTTTTTACATATCATCGGTGTTTTTCTTCGTATATGTGGGGGGAATAAAGTTTAAGTTAGTTGTATATACACTTACAATCTTATTCAGTTACGCTCCTCCCAAACACCTCGAGGAGCACTGCTCCCTAGGGGGACAGTTTGGCAAGATCTATCCATATTCAAAAATTCAGGTGCCTTTTGAGGCGGCATTTCTAAAAATGTGCAAGATAGGTTTGCACACTCCAGGAGTTTTGTTTGGGTCGAGCTCATTCTCTGCTTTATTATCTGGAACTACAGGGTTAGGAAAAACATCAGCAATATGAGTCTTTTAAAATAATTATCTTGTTAATATTAAAGAATTCAGAATAATTTAAGCAGGTACTTTATGGCAACTCTCTCTCTCACACAGACACACACACTCATACACACACACAAGCCTAGTGAAGTATTATGCATGTTTAAGAGCTGACTGTGGTTACACGTGTAATTTTAGTTCTCGAGAGGGGGAGTGTCAGGGGAATGCTTTATCGAGCTGCTAGCCAATGGAAAGGAGCGTTTTGGTCCAAAGGGCGGAATTTTGATTGGGAAGTTTGTGATCCAAACCATAAGGTGTAGCCCTGGAATACGCGGGCCTTTTTTGGAACAAGGAAAGTGAGCGGAAGCATTGGCGGAGCAGCCGGCGATCCGTTTCGGATTCCCCATTTCTTGTTGTGATTCCTGTGCGCGGATTTTGCCTGATAACAAACGGTAAAGTAATCCTTTGACCGATCCCCTTCAACATTTGGCGCCCAGTTGAATAGGCTGCCCGCGCCCAACCTCCTGTCCCACCGCCGGAGCTCACTGCTGCCAGGTGCCAGGCACTCGCACGCTTCCGGTGCTCGGCGCTCTGCTCTGGAGCTCCCTGTCCGCCCTTGCGGCGTCCCAGGCACTGTCCGAGCTCCAACCCCTCTGCTCCGGAGCATCCCATAGACACCCCGCGCCAGACCGTCGGCTTCGAAGCTCCCCACAGGATCCGGCCCTGCGTCCTAGGAGGAACCCAGTAGCCCCTGCGCACCGGCCGGGCACTCCCGAGCTCCCCGCTTTCCCCTTTCAGCGCCTCCCAGGAACTCCCTGCTGTGCCCTCCCGCGTCCCGTCCCGCAGCTCTTCGCGGCTGCCTGTTTCCCTGTTTGGGCTCAGCATTAAGGCTTGCCATCCCCTTCTGCTCCGTACAGATTCTGCGCAAGCAATGGGGCAGGCAGTTTGGCCCAGCCGTTTTGAGCATTCACTCAGTTGTGCTGATCCTGAGCTACCTTCCGCATCTGCTTCACCTGCTGGTCAAACATCGTCACTACGTCTACATGACCAAATTCTCTGAGGAGCGAAACTCTGGTAAATCACTTGGGAACGTTTAAAACGGTAAACTAAGCTATTTAAAAAAATAGCAATAGAGGAAGAGGACAATCTTAAAACCTTTCCCAGGTCAATGACTGGAAATGACACAATACAGGGAATTAGAACCCTGCTCACTGCTAATTTGGGTGGGATGATAGAAAAACTAACTGAGGAGATAAAATCTTTGGTGAGGGTCCTTATGCTGATGTGGGTGATGACCGCACCTTTTCCCTATGCCTTAAATGCTTGGGACAGAGTTCGACATTTTGTTACTTTATACTTTAAAGATGTGTCGACCTCAGAATGGAAACTAGGCTATGTGGTACATTCGGGAAGGCGTTTTTCTTTTGTTTCCACAGGAAAAGAAGAGCTATGGATACCAACAAAATTAATAAACTTCGATTGGACCTAGGAGGGATCTCGATTGGGAAAGGTAGATGTTAAGGTGGCAGCTTCACCCCAGACCCTGGCATCATTGTACCGGGAGCCTGGAGTATGATGGTGGAGGTTCCGCCCAAGTCCCTCCCCATCTCCCTCCAATCCCTGCAGCATCTCAGAAAGTCCTCCAAATGATGACCCCCTTCCCCAGAGATGCTCAAGACCACTGCCACAGACTATTTAAACTGCCCTCCCCCCACCCCCCCAGAAACCAGACTCATGGTTTTTCTGGTCTTCCTTTCCTGTCTCCTCTCAGGGGGACTAGAAGGCTATCCAGGAGCGCTGTAGCCATTGAAGGTGGGCTTTTTCTAATTCGGTTTGATTTGGTCTGATTTGGATTGCTGCATCGGCAGAGAGCCTTATCAAGGTGTAGAAACTTTTCATCTGGAGGTTCCATCAAGGGGGCTGTTTTTTACCCCCACTGACCCTTTTCCCCCATACCTGCTCTCTGCCAGGGTTAGGTCAGCTTTCGACTGGATAAGTTGAACTTTCCCAGTCATTACCTTAGAAGCCCAGGGCCTCCTGTGATGTTTTTGGGTGTCCTGTGAAAGACATGCCGTGCCAGGCCCTGGATCTGTTAGTGGGACAAGGACCTGCCTTGTCCAGTGAGAACCCTTCTTCAGAAGACGTTCTGCTCAAGAGATTCTCCCAGACCCCCCTCTGTTTCTGACCCAAGGCCTGCCACAGTGGGCGCGTTGTGTTATGCTTTGGGTTCTGGCATAGACTTGTGAAATGGACACCTGCCCTTCGAAGCCAGATCTCCAAGCATCCTTGCGCTGCCTTTTTCAAAGTCTTTAAATTGGGGCTGTCTGACGCCATTTGCTCGGAACGCCTGATTTTTCTGTGCACTGAAGCCTGGCCTCAATGTGCCCTTCACAATGGGACATGATGGTCACTGGAGAGAACTTTTTGACTTTACTATCCTCTGTGACCTTGAAAACTTGCCCTTGTGAGGGCAAATGGCTAGAACTACAGAAAGTCCATGGCTTCTGGATACTGCGCTCACGCTCTTCCCTCAGTAGCCAGTATCTCACAGCACTGGTCTTGTTGGCTAGGTCAAGGAGCCTCCAGATTCCCACCTGTCTGGGAACTGGGACTCTGAAAATTACCTCAAGGAACAGGTGCTCTCTGAGGTTTCCAGGATGGCAGCTAATCAGATGTTTCTCCACCCACACCTTCCGCTGAGTGAGAACCCACCAACTCCTGACTCTCCCACTCCCCCACACCGTCCCTTGTCAGCAGGAGGAAGCCAGACATGAACCGGCATCCATATACCAAAAGAATCTGGGATGTTATGGTGGAAGTTCCACCCAAGCCCCGTTCCCCCATCTCCTTCCAAACCCTGCAGCACCTCAGAAAGCCCAACAAACGATGGCCCCTCACCCAGAGATGCTCAAGACCATTCACACAGGGTATTTAAACTGCCCCCCAGAGAACAGACTCATGGTTTTTCAGGTCTCCCTTTCCCATCTCCTCTCCGGGAGTGTTGTACCCATTAAATGTGGGCTTTTTCTAATTCTGTTTGGTTTGGTCTGATTTGGATTGTTGCATCGGCGGAGAGGCTTATCTGGGTGTAGTACTTTTCTCTAATTTTGCTTAAGGTATTACTTATACAGCTCGTACCTATACAGCTTGTTTATACAATGTGAAGTCCTAGTCTTTAAAACAATACAGGATAACAAAGAAATACGAGATGCAGAGTTGGTGAGAAAAAAAAAAACGGACTTCTTTTTCGGAGGGATAAAAAGTTTCTCTGCTGTTTTATTATTTCTGCTTCTTGTTCTACCTTATTTTTTCTGCTCTATTCTTCTAACCTAATGTTTCCCTTTCTCCTTCCTAATGATTTCTCACTACTTCCTGATGTCTTCCTTTTACATCTCTCCTGGTGTTTTCCTGCTACAGTCTTTATGCTTTCCCTTACAGCATATATACCCCAGCAGAAGCTTTAAAGCCATATAGAAATTACAATGTGGTTACATTCTGTTTTTTAAGAGAATGAATACAAGCAAAATACAACATGTTTTCCATATCCCTTAGATGATTAAACCTTTTACATATTACAGGTGAAAAACAAATTATCTCCAAGAACCCACATACAGTTGAACATCTTTTAGACTTCTTAGAAGTCAGGAGCCTTTCAGTCATAACCATTTACATAGGCAGTAGTTATTATAACTGCCCAAAAAGCAGGTTACTAGTTTTGCTTTTCATATTCTAGAGTCCTGTCCAGGTCTCTTAACTAACCATTTAATTCTTTCTTTTCTAGCTACACGATGTCAGTTGTTTAAAGCTTTGTTTTAGCTATGGTGCACACCTAAACCTGTAAACACATTTCCCAATATCCAAAAGAACTTGAGCTAACTACTGGGACTTGGTTGTTTTCCTTAATTATTAACCTAAGCCACAGTCCATATGGCTTCTCAAAAAACTCATGTCCTAGCTGTGTGATACTTTCTTGTTCCTATTTTCTATCCTTTGCAACCCAGCTTTACCTGGGGCAACACTTTAAACAGTACAGTGTAACAGGAAATCATCTTCATAAATGCCCAGTAGAATGGGTTATTTCCATGAGATAATCACACCACATTAAAGGCAGTGGGGGATCACCCCTCACCCTTTCACACATGCCAGATACCAGAGAAAAATGGCAATGGCAAACGTAAGGCCCAGCAGTAACAAGAGACATTCTGCAGTCAAAGCCCTCAGGCCTTGCCTGTCTGAGATTCACTCATCGTGCCTTGCCTTCTGGTGGGCCCATCTCCTGAAGTCAATTGCCACCTGCTGCTCTTCTGACATGGCCACCCACACATAGCAAAGGTGTATTTTCCCAGAATTCCGGAGGCTAGAAGCCCAGGATGAAAGAATTGCTAGCGTCTGTTTCTGGTAAGGCATTGCTTCCTGCTTTTTCTATGTTCTTGTGAGATCTTTCCTCTGCACATACAGGGAAGGAGATGGCTCGTGTCTTTCCCCTGGTATCATAAGGACACGTTGCACTGGATTACGGCCCCATGTTGTGACCTCCTTTAACTTTAATTATACCCTAACATTTCCATCTCTTAATGCTATCACACTGGAATGAACTCAGGCTTCAAACGAATGAATCTCTAGGAAGACGAGATCAGGCCACAGGTCCATCCTGTCTTTGGTAGGCCTATCACTCTGACACTACTTGTCTCAGTGGCTGCAGGTTTCACCATGATGTCTACTAAGAAAGGAAGAGTCACCATAGAACAACACGAGGGCACTAGAACTGTATGTATGAATGTTTCTCACAACCATGGTGAAGGGTCCTCTGGTGAAGCCCACCATTTACAAGGAGGGCCTATATTTCATGTAAATCTCATTTTAACATTTAAATCTCCCCAGTCTGTAGATATTTTGCTCTACAGTGTATTAAGAAAGAGCTGATATTTCAGTTACATTTTGTTGCTTCATTCTAACTGGCTCATGCATTAATTAACCAGGAACACTTAGAACCATCCTCATCCCCTTGATCTGTAGCACTGGATCAGGAGTTTCTGCCTAATGAGTCAATGAGTTTGATCTGATGCAATGTTTATAACCGTTTTCACTTTATCTCACACCCTCAAAATCCATTCTTTTTCAAGTTTGTCAGATTTCAAGCGGTACACATTGACAAAGGTAACCTGGCATGGTGGCCTCTAATGCCAGTAGCCAGGAGGCTAGGGAAGGGGAAGAGGATTGCCACAAGTTCCAGACCAGTTTGGGCTGCAATGTATGCTCTGTCTCCTGTTAATGAATGAATGAATGAATGATGACAAAAGTCACACAATTCTGGTTTGTATCACACCTTCTCAAAACAGGATATTGTCCTGTCTCTCTCTAAGAGACACCAACATTTTTAGGCTGGATAAAACAGCTACACTACCAACTATCACTGGAGTCAAAAGTTATAACTACAGAATCACTTTAGCAAACTTGGTTCAGGAAGAACATAGAACTCACCTTTGAACCTTACTTTATTGCAAATAAAAAATTCCTAAATCTCATCAAAATCTCAACACAGCTAAGCATCCCTCATTTACCGAAATTTCCCGGCTTTTGTGTCCATCCTACCCGTGTCTTGTAGGGAAGAAAATATGTCATTGCTCACTAACCACTAAACTCAAGACTCAGGCCTGTAGAAGAGAGGACGGACAAACAAGAGGAATAATATTAGTATTAAAACAAGATTTAAAGTATGCGTTGGTGGTGCACACCTTTAATCCTAGCACTTAGTAGGCAGAGGCAGACAAATAGATCTCTGATTTTGAGAGAGAGAGAGAGAAAGAGAAAGAGAGAGTTAGTTCCAGGGCAGTCAGGGCTACACAGAGAAACGCTCTCACAAAAACCAAAAACCAACCAACCAATAACAACAACAACAAAACCCAAAACAACAACAAAGAAAAACCGACTGAGATTTATATGAACTGGGTTATTGGTGTACATGTGTAATACTATCACTAAAATAAGTAAGTAAATAAATAAATAAACATTTTAAAGACTGGCAGTCTCAAAGAAACAGGCAAATCTATCACGTTAGGCTTAATGAAGACAGGCTGACTGTGAAGAATGACCTTGAGAAGTGTGAAAGGTTAAAAATGCATGATCTGATAATGATAAGCTAGGGTGGGGTAGGCACTTATCAACTCTGTACAGACTATTTTCTGTGTTCTTACCTCCTTTGCTTTGGACAATAAAACAACAGAAACTTAAGGCCTTTCAGTATGTGCATTCTGTTGTAGATGGTGGCATTATTTCAAGGTTTTTTGCTTCTCAGAATCTTCCAGAAAGCTCGTACAAGTGACTATATCAAGCTGATTGTCTGCAAAGGAAATAACACTTATAGTTGCACACAGTGCCTATGGCCCCTGACCCTCTCCTGGGCTCAGAGTGCTAACTTGAGATTCCCTAAGAGTTGTTTTCTGTTTCCAAGAATGAACTTGCGGATGCGTTGAGCATATGGAAGTAAGCTGTGTAGACAGCTTTTGTAGTCTGGAAATCTCTTTTTCTCTCTTGCTTGAAGTTTGAAGAATTGAAGAGTTGGGCAGAATTTTATGTGTTATTATTTATAGGGCATAAATATAGAAGAGGGAGAAAAATCCTACTAAAGGTGATCATTTCTGAAACTGGCCATAGTGAATGGCCAAGCCTAGAATGGAAACTTTCTCACTTATACATGGGTGTGGCACAAGAAGGAGAGGTTAGTGTGTTGTTTCCGTAGTGTAGTGGTTATCACGTTCGCCTCACACGCGAAAGGTCCCCGGTTCGAAACCGGGCGGAAACATATATGCTGATTTTTTTTTGAAGCAACTATTTATTTGCAAATAGATCACCTAAGTTGTTGTGGCTGCTGTGCTCAGAGGTCTCCAGCCAGCTGTAGAGGACCTAGGCAGCTGTTCAGCTGGGTGGCAGACGGACAAAGTCAGAAAGCCATGGGTTTTGCACGTTACGGGGAGGAGCACTGCAGGTCAAGTCCTCGAATGGGAGTCGGACCGGAGGTCCTGGAGTGATGGTGCGGCGGGATACCAGGCTCAAACTAATAAACAATCACCCAGCACCAAATACAGAATACAGACACCTAAAAGGTACTAGTTTGTGTGTGTGTGTGTGAGGGGGGTGAGATATTATTTATGATTTATTAAAGTTTGCCTGAAGATTCAGAAAGCAAAGTCAGCCACAAGTCATAGAAGCCAGATACACACTTTCAATTCCAGCAGCCAGAAACTAGGAAGTGGTGATACACACCTTTAATCCTGGGACTCAGGATTAAGAGGTAGCTGGATCTCTCTGAGTCCAAGGCCACCCAGATCTACACAAGAGTGAATCAGTTTAAAAGAGAATTATAGCTCACACCTTTAATCCAGGACTCATGATAGTTATATAAGACAGGAACAAGGAATCAGCTCTTTTCGAGGTAAAAGCTCTGTGGTAGCTTGGCTGCTTTGCTTCCCTGATCTTCAGGTTGAACCCCAATATCTGTGTCTCAGTCTTTTATTTTTCGTGTTACATTTTTAACAGAGAGAGAGAGAGAGAGAGAGCAAGAGAGAGAGAGAGAGAGAGAGAGAGAGAGAGAGAGAGAGAGAGAGAGAGAGAGAGAGAGAGAGAGAGAGAGAGAGAGAGAGAGAGAGAGGAGATGCTGGGCGTTGGTGGTGCATGCCTTTACACCTTTAATCCCAGCACTCAGGAGGCAGAGGCAGGTGAATTTCTGTGAGTTCGAGGCCAACCTGGTCCTTCCAGGACAAACCCTGTTTTGAAAAACCAAAAAAAAAAAAAAAAAAAAAAGGAGGTGTTTATTTGAAATTATTCTATTGCTGTTCAGTTACATAAATGCTATCGTTCAACAAAAATAGGACCACTAGTACAAAAATGACACAGTCATTAATATAAATCTAATTGAACATAGGAGAATACGGAATTTTTTTCAATGTTTCTGTCTTTCTCTGATTAAGGTCTTCTTCTTCTTCTTCTTCTTCTTCTTCTTTTTCTTCTTCTTCTTCTTCTTCTTCTTCTTCTTCTTCTTCTTCTTCTTCTTCTTCTTCTTCTTCTTCTTCTTCTTCTTCTTCTTCTTCTTCTTCTTCTTTTTGCTTGTTGTTTGTTTTGAAACAGGATCTCACTGTGTAGCCTTAGATGTCCTGAAACTCACTATACAGACCAGGCATCCATCTGCCTCTGGAGTGCTGGGATTAAAGGTGTGTACCACCGTGCCCCAGATTTTTGCTTTGCCTTTTTTTTAACATAATTTTTTATTGACTCTTTGGGAATTTCACATCATGCACCCCAATTCCTCTCACCTACTAGTCCCTCCATATCCTCCCCTCACCCCTGGAGTTCCCCCTATCAAAGAAACCAATTAAAAACAAAAACAAAAACAAACAACAACAACAAAACCCCCCAATTTGTTCCTTCATTTGTTCTAGTAGCATCAGGTGCTGCAATGTGTCACTCAGTATACCCTTTAGTCCAATCAACCCCACCCACAAAATGTTCATTGCTCTGAGTCATTTGTCTGGTTCCAGGCCTCAGGTACACCATCATTATCATTTTTGTTTTTTAGACAAGTTTCACACAGTAGCTCCCTGAGTAGCTCACTATTTCCCCAAATACAAATGATTCCTCCTGCTTTAACCTTCTGAGTACTGGGATTCAAGATGTGGCCATCATGCCCTGCTAAGAAAGTATTTTAATTTTATTAAATTTTGTAGATTATGTTATTCTTTTTTTTTTGGTTTTTCGAGACAGGGTTTCTCTATGGCTTTGGAGGCTGTCCTGGAACTCGCTTGGTAGTCCAGGCTGGTCTCGAATTTACAGAGATCTGCCCGCATAATTTTAAAAAATACAACAGAAGAATAGCCTGGCTACGTATTTATTAAAATAACACTGACAAAACCATAGCCTCCCTCATGTTAGGGAAGCAGTCTCCTTGGGAGACATATATCCTCAGTCTCCTGAATGGCAAACAATCAGCTCTGCCTTTACCAAGCTGTCTTAGTTAGGGTTTCCATTGGTGACAAAACAAGTTGGGGAAGAAAGGATTTATTTGGCTTACAGTTCCAGCTCACAGTCCATCATTGAAAGAAGTCAGGACAGGAACTCAAATAGAGCAGGAACCTAGGGGTAGGAGCTGATGCAGAGGTCATGGACGGGTAATGCTTACTGACTTGCGTCCCAAGGCTTGCTCAACTTACTTTCTTATAGAACCCAGGACCATCATGAGTTGGGCCCTCCCCACCCAATGATCTCATGGAGGCATTTCCTAAACTGAGGCTCCTTTCTCTCTAATGACTCTTGCTTGTGTCAAGTTGACACACAGTATCAGCCAGCACACAAATCTGTATCCTGACTCATGATATCCACTTAGTGTAATGAAACTACACGAGCTCTTATAAGACTCATATTTTAAGTGTCTTTAACCTTGTCTAGAAACTGTCTGCAGAACAAACTGTACCAGCTGTGCTTGTTAATGTCATGTATCATCTTAACTGGGTTGTGGTGTTCAGATACTTAATAAAAAGAAAAATCATTCTAGATGTTTCTGCTTGGGTGGGTTTTGGATGGGGCACGTTTAACTGGAGGACTTTTAGTAAAGAGTATGTGTGTGGGCACCACATAATCAACAGCAGGGGTGATCCAGGGGTCTGGATTCTGGGCAACTGCATCCTTCAAGTAATTTTCTTTTGACTGAAAAGCAACCATTAATTGAGTCTATAGCCTGCCAGCATCCTTCATTAGAATTTGGATTTGCCAAATCTTGTTTAAAATATATTGAATGACAGTTTTAAAACTACAATGAGAAGGACAGGTACAGGGACTATTGAAAGAGGGTCTTTGCTATGTGGGAGATTGCACTCAACCTTGTATATAGCCTAGGGCAGTGGGAATGGGGCGAGGAGCAGTGTGAGGTTAATGGGAAGTGGGGGTTAGTGGACAAACGCTGTTGAGCCCAAGGCTCGGATGTGAGGCCCAGTGTAAGCTCCTGAGCCTGGCTAGAGTTTGGGCGATCTGTCTCTAACCTGTAACCTCCTCGTGGGGGGGGGGGGGTGATTCAGCCAGACCTAAATGATTGCCCCCTGCCTAGCTACCTGCCTGCTTGGTGGAATACTATTGGCCCTTACTCCTCATGTCACCTTACCCTATCCTAAGATTCCCATCCGCTACCTCAGTGCTAAAAAAGTTCCTGCCTGTTGGAATAAATTGAGATCCTGCTTCGACAGACTCCAGAGCCAGTGTGTATCCCCCGTAACTAGTAGGGGGAAGGGTCTGAGTCGTAATTCCATAGTAAAGATAGTTCTCACTAAACTGACTTCATATGCTTCTTGCTGGAGACAAAGCAGGGAGAGCTAACAT
Source organism: Mesocricetus auratus (assembly GCF_017639785.1). Lineage (NCBI taxonomy): Eukaryota > Metazoa > Chordata > Mammalia > Rodentia > Cricetidae > Mesocricetus > Mesocricetus auratus. The sequence goes on from NW_024429196.1 coordinate 45,409,294, forward strand.
TCTGCAGGGAAAAGAGGAAGATAAAGAACTCCAGCAGATACTTGGGATAACAGTCTGTGAACATAGGCACTCTCTTTCAAAGAACTGACTTTGTAGACTTCTTTACTGGAAGTAAATTTTACAAGGAAGTACACAAATGGGTCTGGGAGAAGACTGAGTTTGATTGCAGTGTGGCCAAAGGATCTTTGCCAATCTCCACAACTTAAAACAAACGTCTTTCTATATTTATGCACATCCCATTATTCTGTTTCTCTAGAGAACTCTAATCGAATCACTGTTTTCTTAAAGCATTCAGCGCCTTAAAAACAGTGAGCCGCCATGTCAGCCAGCAGCTGTTTTTTATTTGTGATAACCAGGTTTGTAATCCCATCACTCAGCGGAGAGGCATGATCATCTGTGGCTGTATAGCAAGTTCAAGGCCAGCCTAGGACACCGGAGACTGTCAAAACAAATCAAAACCCAAACCAGAACAAAGAAAGTAAAAACTCAAGTCAAACAAAAAACCCAAACACCCAACAACAAAAATAAATAAAACCAAAAAGTTTACAAGTTTCATTAGGAGAACTGGTGAGTAAACACAACTTCCTTGAGGCCGGTCGCTTAGGATCTTCACTTAATTCGATAAAAATACCTTTGTTCGTTGTGAATAAGGCAACAACTGAAATTTTTATATTTAGACAAATTTGGAAAATGAGTACCAGCTGACAATAAAGTCGCAGAAGCTATCCGAAAATTGACGGTGGATGCATTACCAAAGTCACCGTGGATCTGAGGCAAGTCTGCGTGTCGTGCCCTTTCTCAAGCTCGTCCTACAAAAAGCAGACAATGTCAAAACAGATGCCATTGTTGGTGACCTGGGCCCTGGGTGGGGGCTGTCCTGCATTGCACACGCATGCTTTGTTTGGGTAGAGTGGCGGGCGCCACCGGGCGTCTTCGTGCGGTGCTTCAGCTAGAGACTGATTTCCGCCTGCCTAGTCGCAGGTCCCGGGTACAGAAGCAGAGGTGCAGCGCCGGGCCTCGAGACTCTGAGACGGGCTGGGAAACGCGCGACCCCCATGCTCCGAGGCGCCAAATTCTCGGAGGTTTTCCAAGTCAGAATCCGCAGTTTGATTTTGTTTCCCTTGGAGAAGCAGAGTTGTCTTTGTACAGGCACCATCGGTGGCTCCTTGTCGTCTCCTCTTGTCTTTCTAAGTAACGCAATACAAAACTCCCATCCTTTCTAAAGACGGAGTATAGTTACGTATCATTAAGTATATCTAAGAAAGACGCTTACTTCATCGGCGGCCGGTTAGCTCAGTTGGTTAGAGCGTGGTGCTAATAACGCCAAGGTCGCGGGTTCGATCCCCGTACGGGCCAGCTTGCAAACATTTTCTTAAATGAGCCGCCTAATCTCCAGTCTCATGAACTCTAAAAAAAAAAAATCTGACAATTAGCCTCATCTTCTGCCATCCAGTTGCTACTTCAAAATACCGTATACTTGTGTTTTTTGAGATAGTCTCTCGTTTAAATCACTAATCTAGGCTCAAACAAAACGGTGTAGGTGAAAAACAATGTGGTTGTATTTATTATTTATATTCTTATGTAATTTCCTAGGAATGAACAATAAAATCGGTGTAGATGGTGGTGCAGGCTGTTATTTCAGCTTGGGATAAGTTAACTCAGGAGGATCAGGAACCAGAAAGATAGATGTAACTAAGAAAGAATGAGGCTTTCTGTGGCATACAAAATAATAAAGACATTCCCAAATTCTTAAGGTTCTTAAAAAACAAAATGGTCAGGGTAGAAATTTCAGCACAACTATTTTCCTTGTTCTCAAAAGTAAAAATGAATCTTACTGCTAACCAAATGGCATGGGCTTATTACTTCTTTGTTTGGTATTGGTAATCAAGTCTGTCATTTTAATGAAAATGTTGGCTGGCACAGGCTAAGAGATTCCACCTGAATTTCTACAGCAGAACTTGAAATGTCACTCTACTGCAAGACAATAACATATATACTCAACCTTTTTAATCTTCAGCGAACACTCGAGCTTCGCAGTAATGAGAAGAGTTCAATTTAGGGATTCTCCAAGATGAGAACAATTCTAGTCTCCAAGATGAGAACAATTCTGGACAGAGTGTTTCCATCTATAAATGTCAGGAAGCTTTTTCAGCGTATTTCGGGATGGTACAAAACACAATGACTGAAGGCCCCGCTGGGATTCGAACCCAGGATCTCCTGTTTACTAGACAGGTGCTTTGACCAGCTAAGCCACAGGGCCTTCTTTTGAGTACCTGTTCAATTATCTGCTATATAGAAGGCTTATGTGAAATAGAGCAATTTCTCATGTTTACTTAACTTTGAACCAAAGAAAACACACGAATGTTTCCAACTTCATACAAAAAGAGAAATTTCAGCATTTAAGACATATTTTCATTAATGTAAGGTTTAAAATTGATTTCAAATCAAAACGTTTGAAAATTTTATTTCCCGGTGATTTGTGCCCCCTAGAGGAAATATTGGGCATTTCAGTATATTTTAAGTTTCCTCATTTTCTTTTGTTCACTTAAGTGTTCTTCATCGGTCGTCAGCCCTTACTTTTATAGGTATTGGATGGAGATAAAACAATGAACAGAGCCGGGCGGTGGTGGCGCACTCGGGAGGCAGAGGCAGGCGGATCTCTGTGAGTTTGAGGCAGGGCTGGACCGACAGCCTCCAAAGCAATACAGAGAAACCCTGTCTCGTAAAACCAAAACAAACAACAACAATAAAAACAAACAAACAAAACAAACAAAAACAATGAACAGAAAAACAAAAATTTATTTTACTATAGAATCTGAATTTTACAAGGAGATTAAAAGGTAAGTTTTAAAAAGCAAACAAAACAAAAAACAAAACAAAAAAAAAACCCAAAAAACAAAAAACCTTAAACAAACATGGGATATGAGAAATTGTCTCTTGCTACCCTGCTGATTTACTGTATCTGGAAAAATCCATTGTGCCCCATTCCCTTCTGCTTTTTCTTTTTTTGAGATACAGTCTCACATGTAGCTTTGACTAGCCTGGAGCTTATTTAGACCAGGCTGGCCTCAAACTCAGAGATCTGTCTGCCCGAGTGCTTTGACTAAAGATATCGGCCTCTTGACCATCGCTCCTACTTTAATCTGGCAGAGAAAGTAGACCCAGATGAAGACTTTTGGAGGAGGTCCAGGCAGTGAGCTCCCACTTGCTCTGTTCTGAGACACCCCACCCCCAGCTTTCAAAGACACCTGGCCTCCTCAAAAGGTTTGCTGCTGATGCCAGAAGCTCCACATATCTCCCAGGCTTCTTTAGCCCTTTGCCCCATGAGGTGAAAACAGACTCATTCCCTGTCTTCCAGATTATAAACTAAATGGAGAATATGGAGAAATAAAGAAGTGGAATGTGATGTGTCAATCCCTTCAGAATGCTGTCAGAGCCTATGACTTGGACATGGTGATGGGGCGTCAGAGCAGGCAAAAGACGTTCTCAATGCAGGTTCCATGCTAAGTTGATGCATATAGAAAAGTGGTGGCGAACTGAGAGAAGGCAGCCTAGCATGGTATTAGAATGAGACCTCCTTCTTTCCTTCCTTCCTTCCTTCCTTCCTTCCTTCCTTCCTTCCTTCCTTCCTTCCTTCCTCCCTTCCTTCCTTCCTTCCTTCCTTCCTTCCTTCCTCCCTCCTTCCCTCCCTTCCTCCTTCCCTCCCTCCCTCCTTCCCTCCCTTCTCCTCTTTCTCTGCCAGTTTGAGACAGGGTCTCTAGATAGTACAGGCTTGCCTGGAACTTTGTATCCCTGGCTGGCTTCAGACTTGCAACATCATCCCTGTCTCAGTCTCCCAAGTGCTGGCATAATAAGCATTTGCCACACCTGACGCTACCTGAAATGTTCTTTATGGAGAAGATTGAGGACATCTGCGTTCACAGAGCACTCATAAATTCGAGATCTGAGAGGTGAGTCACGAATGAAGAGTTTACAATGCAGAGTCCTGTAGACCTGCTTTCCTGCAGTTACTTTCCAGCTCTTTCCTTTCAGTCCAGCCCCAGTCAGCGAGTCCCTTCCTACAGTGGGCCAGATGGCATCCCCTTTGTCTACACATCCTGCCATTCATCTCCTCACAGATGGCATCCCCTTTGTCTACACATCCTGCCATTCATCTCCTCACAGAAACAAATTTTCTGTTTTTTCCTTTGAGACAGGGTTTCTCTGTGTTAACAGCCCTGGCTGTCCTGGAACTCAAGTTGTAGATCAGGCTGATACCAGACTCACAGAGATCTGCTTGCCTCTCTGCTTCCCAGTGATGGGATTAAAGGTGTGTGCCACCACTGCCCTGAATATAGGTGCCTTCCCATACCAAAGTTACCCTGTGTACACATAAATCATTTCTAAAGGTTAATGGCTTCATAAAGTCCTCCTGTGGGCATTCACCATGCCCTGACTATCATGTCTCAGGGGTAAAGCTAAATGTCGATTCCACTGTTTTTCAGCTACCTCTCTGTTCCTATGTGGCTATTTTACTGTGATAGTTAGAAGAATGACCAACTTACTCATTTTTTTTGAGAGATTACATTTTTATTTTTTAATTTAAAAAAATCTAGAAGAATAAAAGATTGATAAGCACAGTGGTGGCTTTGAACACTGATAGCTTACATTTACACGAGAACTGTGCTGTCAACGCTAAATCCGGTCATCTTTTTTGAAATCTATGTTTAGAGTGATGTATATAGTGACAAATAAATAATGCATAGTGATAAATTCTGGTCATCTATATGTTTGGTCATCTTTTTAAATGCACTTGAGTTGCATTTCTTGTTTGTAGTGCTGGGGACTGAACTCAGTGTCCCATGCATGCAAGGCAAACCTACCAACTGAACCACGCTCCCACCCTTTGGCTTGCATCTTACACACGAACTTCTCTTAGATTGTTTCTCCATGTTCTTTGTGAGGTGGACACATTCTTCATGATGATGCACAAGGGGTGTGTTTCATATTCTAGACTGTAGATTTCAGGTCTGGTCACATTGTCTGCTTGTTACTAGTCTATGAGCATCAGATCCTTGACCAAATTTACTTTTTCTCTATCACAGTTGTACCTTTGAAGTTATTGTAACATGTAATGGATGATTGTAATAGAGTCCACGATAGCCTGGGATAAAGGGAAGTCAGTTATTTATTGGGGAGTCACTCATGAATGACAAATAAAGTAGAGAACCACTGTGGTCTTCTGCCCAGAGGTGCCTGCAGCTGCAATCCTATCTTTGACCACCCAAGAGAGAGCAGAACACCCTTCTGCTTCCCCTTACCACTTTCCACATTGCACCTGAGACCACTTAACACGCCAATACTCCAAAGGCTATTGGTTGAATGAGTTGTCACAATTCCCTTTTGTCTAAATAAGTGGGTTCTAAACCTAATACAAAACTATATGTGTATAATAGCAAATATAAAGTATGGTCCAGGAAAAAGAAATGGTGGAAAACATACACAAAATTAGAACTACAATGTCCTATCCTGAGGAGACCTAAAATGTCTTAGCTAAGATATGAGAGGATAGTAGCTGATACGACCTAGTCTTCAACTTATCAAAGACTTGAGAAGGAAAATAATACTACCTGAGTAATCAGGAAGTGTAAGCAGACAACTTCCAAGAGGTGCTCGGCATAAAGCCAGAATGCCTACCGCCACTGCCACCATTTCCAGGACCCCCATTGACATAGCGCCTCTCCATTACCATACCCATCACCAGATCTGGGCCATAACATTTTACCAGCCTTCGTCTGTTACAAGGGTAACCCGCATGTGATTTACATTTACAATTTGATAAAGTTTCCAATCGTTTTAAGATCTGTTCAGGAAAGTATTTAGAAAGTGCACTTGCACAGATACATTAGGTACAATCATTGATGTTACACATGTAGTATTATGAAAATATGAACAATAGGCTTGTTGCACTATCCACAGAGTACCAATTTGTTCCTGTGGTGATGTAGTTTGTTGATTTAACGTCAGCTGATTATGTGACTTGAGTTAAAGTCTCCTTTTTGTCGCATTAGGACAAGTTGTATTTCTCCAGAAAAATACATTGGCCTAGGCACGATTCCAGAAACAGGAACCACCAAGTCTGATATTTCAAGTGACCATGTCCTGTTCAATTACTGAAAAGAGGCTTTTGTCACTCGTCATAGTCCATACCAATGTCCAAATATTTTAAATGGGTCCTTTTTTTTCTCTGTTGGCTTTACGATGAAAACTCATCGGTCCGGAAGGTTGATGCAGCAGGTCTGTTGAGAAACTGGAAATCTCGAACCGACTGTTTTCTTTCTTTCTTGGGCTCTAGATTTGATGACATCAAGGGTCAAGAACACTGATTTAGGAGATCTCACTCAAACTGGCTTAGGTAGGCTCCCATGGTCTCAGGTCCAGTTTTTCTTTGCTCCATGTATCTCACTAAATGGTCTGACAGCTGCCGAAGCTTTATTCTTTTCCTGTAAGAAAACACAAACATGCCCTCGACCCCAAATTAGGGTCTTCTCCACTGTCTAGTGTATGGATGTCTCCATTTGACCTGAGCAATGATTGCTCAGGTTCCGTTATGCCAGAATCTGTCTGAAGCTCACTGGCATTCACATTATAAAATTTTTAAATGAGGAGTGTATTATTTGATGAGTCATGTGGGGACTGGGGACATTATTTTTCCTTTTATATTTAAAAAAATTTTTTTTTGAACTGTTGAAGCTGGACCATAACAGTAGAAGGATTTGTCTACCCTCCTTGGTTAACTATCTAGGTAAATTGGGATTACTACTTAGATTATTTGTAGATGCCCAATAAAAAGGACATATCCATTAAATATTTCCCAAAAACTTTTGAAAATCACTCAAAGATTGTAAACTATATTGTGTCCAAATAACTTTTGAAAATTATTTGAAGTTTGTGAGTAGTCTTTTTTAATTTAACCTGTAGAGCTCTTACTAGTTGACAAGGCCTCATTTGTATCTTAAATTTTTTTGTTAAAACATTAACAGACTGGCTGGATTTTTTTTTTTTGGCTATATTTAAAGCAATTTAGGTAGCTTTTTAACTATTTTTGAAGGGATTTAAGTATCCTTTTAATCATATAAGCAGTTTACACTCATGCATTTACAATTACATTTTATACATATCGGTGTGGCCACACCATACATTTAGAACATACATGTATCTTTTAGTCATCCTTTTTTTCTAGGTCATGATTAGTCTGTTGTAATGAAACTCTCTTAATTGAAATCTATGTAAAAGAACAACTTTAGTCAATCTTTGAACTAAAAGGGTTAAAAAGTCCTGTATGTTTTTTATCATTTCTCCATTTGAGTTACAGTCATGGGGTACAGCTGTATCTACTCCTTGTAACTATGTAGATGTAAGGTGGAGAGGCCAGGCTTTTGGCCAAAAGTTTTTAGAGATGACTCACAAAATAGAACTTAAATGTAAACAAATTTTTTTATTTTATATACCTTTTTTTTTTTACTTAATACCACTATCTCTTTATTGGTATCAAAAAAATTTTTTTTTTGAGTCAGGGTTTTTTTGTATTGTTTGGAGGCTGTCCTGGAACTTGTATAAAGGTGTGTTGGGATTAAAGGCGTATGCCGTTGGGAATCTCTTGGATTCCCCTACTTTTTGACCCTGGTATCAGGCTTAGGAGGGGGAAACTCAGAATGTCTAGTTTTTGACTTTTTAATCTCATTGGCAGTAGCCACTTCCAATGTATTATTGGTGTTATAAAATGGATGAACAGGGAGCTGGAATGACTAACTGGCATCAACATGGGGGGGAATCCTCACCAACGCCCATATTTTCCTTACCTGAGTGTTTAGTAATGGTTGGATCATCTTTAGCATGGTGAGCATTTTTAGTATCCGGAGTAGTATTGGGGTCGACATGTCTGATGTACCGTTTGGGGACCCAAATGGGCTTCTCACTTCCTGGAGGGAAAACACAAACAGTCCCTCGGACCCTAGCTAGTAGGGGAGTGGGTAGTTGTCATTTTCCTGTAATCAAATCCTTCCATCTGACCCATCCCAAGGACTGGGAGGGTTTGTTTCAATGTCTCTCCATAGTAGACAAATTATTACGGTCTATGGTCAAAAAATTTAAAATGTAAAGTATGGTGGATAACTGAATTTCCTGATTATTATTAGTAGGAAGGAAATTTCCCTCCCGGTCAGTTTTAGAGTAGTAGTTATTGGCCCAATGATATCCCCTTTGACAACAGGGGCATAAACCAGGTCTCTTGAGACCCGTAGTACTATTTTGAGGGCACTCTCTACGGAAGTGTCCCTCCCTGTCACAGCTGAAACATGTTTTTCTCCCTCCCAGGGTAGGTCTTTTTTTCCCCACTTGGGGCCAAATAGCAGTAGCTAACACTTGGCCCTGGATGAAGTTCCCATCAATGTCCCTACAGATCCGGATATAGTCATTTAGACTTTTATTGCGATAGGGGCGAAGGGCTTCCTTACAATATTTATTTGCATTTTCAAATGCCATCTGCTTTATGACTGGCATCGTAGGCCCAATGCCCCCAAATATTCTTTCTGCTACCTGACTGAGACGGTCTACGAAGTCTTGAAAAGGTTTGGAAGGTCCTTGAAGGACTTTGGACAGATGATCCCCTCCTTCCTTGGAAGGCAATGCTTTCCAAGCCCCTTGGGCTGCTGCTGCCACTTGGGCATAGACTGTGATGTCATATTGCATTTGTTGTTGAATGGTGGCATATTGACCACTTCCGGTAAGCATCTCCACATTTCTCTGGGGCTGTCCAGCCTGTGCATTTCTTTGGGCTGTCTGGCTGCATCTTTTTTGAAACTCACCTCTCCAAATTAAATAATCTCCCCCCGACAGAGCTGCTCTGCAAAGCTGCTGCCAATCGCCAGGTGTCAAATTAAGAGACGCAAAAGATTCCATTAAGGAAAGTGTAAAGGGAGCCTGTGCTCCATAATTTAAAGTTGCCTCTTTAAGTTGTTTTATATCCTTAAAATTTAAAGGGTTATGACGCCTAATGACCTGACCAGAATTGTTCGGATCTGGAACTTCCATTACTGGGGCCACCACCGGGCAGCATTGGACCCCTCCTCTGGGTCTTCCCTCCAGGTCCGAGAAGGACTGGGTTTTCTCATAGGAGGAGTCCCTTTTTTCAGAGTATGGGGAAGGGTTTCTCTCCCTGTCCTGTCTTTCCTTAATTAGAATCTTTTTTAGTTCTTTTTTAAGGGCCGCGATCTCAGCAAGTAACTGTTCCTTTTCAGACTGTGACGAGTCTGAGTCTGAGCTACTTCCATTTTCTAGGTCTGATAGAGAAGGATATAACCGATTCTGACCGGAGTCCTTCTTTTTGGGTCGTGCCCGGAGATCTCTACCCGTTTTTTTGTTGTTACTAAGAGACTCCCCCTCATCCTCACTAACAATGGAGCCTCTAGTTTCAGTCACGGTCTCTTCCTCACTCTCTTCCCCTGAACTCATGGAGGCTTGAGTCTCAGTCTCTTGTAACTCTAAAAAAGCCTCTTTTGTGTCCTGAACTACCTGGTGGTGACGAACCTTATCTGTCAAAAGTGCTCCCCTCACTAATCTCCATAAGGAGAATGTCATAGGGGGCAAGGACTCAGATCCCTCTTTTTGTAAAAGTCTATGAAGATCACGGCGAACCTCCTCCCAATCTGGAATATTTAAGCTTCCCCCAGTAATGAACCATGGACTGGCTCGTTCGATGGATTTTAGAAAGCCTTCTAGGGTTTTAGACTTGACTGCAGTCCCATGTTCTTTAAGTAACTTTTTTAGTTGATACTGTAATGATTCTAGCTTCCCGGAACTATTTCCCATAGTTTCTTAACCCCGTCCACTTACCTCGCTTTCACGATCTCGGTGGAACCTCCAATTGACACGTCTGCTGTGCGGCCTGTGTCCGAGAACGTGCGGAGGGTGTCGGGGATTGACAACACAGAGACTCGTTCAACGATATAAAGAAACTTTAAACAGGCTCCAAAAAGGTTTAAGAAAACCTCCTAAGAAAAGCTCCCACCAGAGAAGCTTCTGCTCTCTCCTCTACCCTGGCTGGTTTTCCTCTCTGACCCAGAGGTGGATGTGTGTGGGTTTTTAAGGTGCGGTTAGTCTTTGGACAAGGTCGAGGTCAGGGCGGTTTCCGTGGGAAGGCCTTTCCCAGGAACTTATTGTATCGTTTTTAGTAAACATGTTTTTACTAAACATTGTCTTACAGCTGCCTACTCCCAGGCAGAAGGGGAAGTGGGTCTCTACTCAAGGTCTGGTGTTCCCACAGCTGGCTGGCTTAATAAAGGCTCTGAGTTCAAACTTTGGTCATAATGAGTGGTTTCTGGGTTTTACCCCATAATACTATGCAAGAGACCTTTTCCTGTTGTGAGGTTAAAATAATGTTATCTTTAAAAAAAGAATGTCTATTAGATTTTAATTTTTAGGATATTAAAGTACTTGATATATTATTTATGATTTATTAAAGCTTACCTGAGGATTCAGATAGTAAAGTCAGTCACAAATCATAGAAGCCAGGAACACACCTTTAATTCCAGCAGCCAGAAACTAGGAAGTGGTGGCACACACCTTTAATCCTAGGACTCAGGATTAAGAGATAGATTAATCCCAGCACTAGAAGGGTGTAAAAGATAGAGCATTCATTCTCCAGCCACAGAATCAGCCCATTTAGACCGAGGTAGAGGTAAGAAGCTAGTGACTAGTTACTTTGCTTTTCTGATATTCAGCTTGAAGTCTGAACCCCAGTATCTGCCTCTGGGTCCTTTTATTTTTCATGTTATAAGTACCTTAGGTTTTTTTTTTTTTTTTTTTTTTTTTTTTGGTTTTTCGAGACAGGGTTTCTGTGGCTTTGGAGACTTTTCTGGAACTAGCTCTTGTAGACCAGGCTGGTCTCAAACTCACAGAGATCTGCCTGCCTCTGCCTTCTGAGTGCTGATATTAAAGGCATGTGCCACCAACGCCTGGCCCTTAGGTACTTTTTATATCAAAGAGAAGAAAAACAACACCAGAAGACTTGGTTTTTTTTTTTTTTTTTGTCTCCAATACTTGGGACTGTACCAGTATTGATTCCTGCTAGGCAAATCTTTAGAAGAATAATAGAAAATGGTAACATACCCACAGGGGCAAGTGACACAAATAGTCACATTCTGACCTCTAAAGGCTGTAAGATAAAGTTCCCCTCTTCCTAGCTGAGACTGTATTTCCATACCTGCCCTATCTAATCTAACACATTTTGCCCTATCTTCTGGTGCACACTGAGTGTCAGATCTCTCGGAGGATCAGCCACACTTCATGTCCTATCCAGTACCTTTCAGAAGCTGATAAACTAACGTGTTATAGCCCCACAGGAGGGTGGCACATAGCTTACTAAATTGCTGCTTTATGTCCTGAGCCTTTCACTGATCGTTAAATTCAAAGACCCTTCTCTAAATGCAGTTTCAGATTGTCTGCCAGCAAACCAAAACAGAAACATAAAAATCACAAAAAACCGTAAAAATCACAAACCTGTCACAGAACTTGCCAGGCCAGCACAACAAGTAACACAGAAACAAACAAACACAGAACATCTACCTGTCTGGTCGGAGACTTAAACCTTTAGGGGTCTGGGGTCTGGGAATCATGGACGATCCCCCAAATGTTGTGCCCGAATTGCAAAAGTCCCCAGAGACCACCAGGAAGACCCATGAAACTGCAAAAGCAAGGTTTAATGAGTTCATCCAACCAAAACAGGGACCCCATCTAGCAAGCTGATGAGGGAGTGAAGTTCCCTCTCTACTGCTAGGTTTTATAGACAAAAGTTACAGGATTACATCAGTAGGTGTGGGTTGGTTTCTGATTGGTTGACATTTGGGAACTATTTAGAATTTCTCAAAGTCATATTTTGGCATGAAATACCTGTGTATCAATTATTTTTATTGGTCAGTGCTGAGAGGGAACATTCTGTGGTTTCTAAGACATTGTGTTGTTACTTGCAGGTGGCCTGTTGTACATAGTTTCCAGAACTATATCCTCTAAATCGTGGAGACTACAGGGGAGGTTTTGGTCCCCGCTAGAGTTTCTTTTGTGGCCAAACACTGAGCATCTAGGAGGTGGGTGTCTGGAGTTTTTTGTGTTCAGTTTTGGCCCTAGGCTCTGGAGTTTCCTTTCGTCAGAGGCCTACGTGCCTTTTCTGTAACTTGTTATGGCTGTTAAAGCAGGGGGCTGAGTGAGGATCTGGCCCCTTCATTTCTAAATTGTTAGAAATGAAGCCCTTTAGAGTTTAGTTCACCCCTTTCAGTTTCGTGGGTTGCCGTGCCATCTCCTTTTCCAGCTTCTCTTGATTCAAGTGGCTGTCATTTCTTTTATAAATTTTATTGAAATTAGAAACAATCTTATTTTACATATCAATCCCAGTTCCCTCTCCCTCCCATCCTTCTATGCCCCCCAGTGGCTGTCATGCAGAGTCTCTAGCCCTGAAATTCTCAGTAGTGATTCCAAGGTCATACCAACTACTTGCAACTTTGTGAACTTTCAGGTCAAGTCTACTGAACCCGGAATTTTCATTACTTAAACACACCAATATTTTTGAACAAACTGCAGAGGACATGGATTCTTTATGCTGATCACTCCCCTGACTCTGGAAGCTGCTAATCTGAACTAAATTTCATCATTCACTTTACATACCCACCCATCCACCCACCCATGAACTGGTCCTTTTGGGCCTATAGTCAGGTAAAACCAGGTAGTTAAGAGAGAAGAGCACACAAAAGAGAAAGTAGGGAGCCGGGTGTCGCACGCCTTTAATCCTAGCACTAGGGAGGCAGAGGCAGGCTGATCTCTGTGAGTTCAAGGCCAGCCTGGTCCACAGATAGAGTTCCAGGACAGCCTACAAAATAGAGAAACCCTGTCTCAGAAAAAAAAAAAAAAAAAAAAAAAAAGAGAAAGTAGGGAAGGGATTGAACACCAATACTCTGTTGGAAATTAAATAAATTCAAGAGACTAGTGAAAATGAAGCAATTTTTAATATACAATCTGACATAGAGAAAAGGCTAAGTTGGCTCTCTGTGTAGCCTTATATGACCTGGAACAAGTCAGATAAGGCTACAGTCTTGTAGACAAGACTGGTCTCGAATTCAGACAGATCCACCTGCCTTTGCCTCCCAAATGCTGGGATTAAAGGTAGGGCTGCTGCCACCACCACCTAGCTAAGACCTTTTTTTTTTTTTTTAAATAATTTCAGCCTTTTCTTTTTCTTGTAAAATTTACTTTTTTAAAAAAAATGTATGAGTGCTGTTTGCATGCCAGAAGATGGCTTTAGAACCCATTAAAGATCCTTAGAAGCCACCACGTAATTGCTGGGTATTGAATTTAGGTCCTCTGGAAGAGCAGCCAATGTCCTTAACCTGAGCCTCATCAGCTGCTTCCTGAACAGGAACAGGACTTGCCCTCTTCAGGTTTAGGACACAGAGCTTCACCTAATTTGGGACTTAAGACCTCCTCCTTGTCTGTGCTCAGTAAGACAACAGATCACCTGTAACTTCCCATCTCTCAGAATTCTGATAGTCGCCAGCCAGCTTCTGCATAACCCTGCAGTTTAAGTACATTTCACACTGAAATGGACCATAGTTTATTCCTTACACTTGCGAATATTGCTACTCGGAAGCAGCTTTGATGTTTCAGAGCTAACCTTTAGGATTTATCATTTGTAGTCTACCCGGTACACTCCATGCGATAAACCAATATCTTTTCAATTTGTTTTTGATCAAATAACACCTTCGCCGGGCAGTGGTGGCACAGGCCTTTAAGACGCAGGCTGATCTCAGTTCTGGAGAGTTCCAGAGCAGCCAAGGATACACGGAGAAACAATCTCAAACCCCTCTCAAAAACCCAAAATAACCAACTCCCCCAAAAAAGAAAACCCCAAAGACTCAAAACACCTTCAGCGAAGTCATCTTTGTATACCACTAAAATACCAGTCCTTTAACTTACCTGTTCTGCATTTTCTCCCTGGATTATTTACCACCTGACACACCGCACCTTCGTTTCCACAGCTGGAAACAATTTCAATGGGGATAGTTCCCTATCCAGAGTTAGCCTCAAAAACGTGCTGTGTACTCCGGACCAATAGTTTACCAGTGTGGGACCCGGAAGTCTACTTTTAACAAATGTCATCTACTAACATTATGTTCTGCTGCAGAGAAAAATTTAAGAATCCTATCATTTACTTAAGGTTAGACAGGATGGTAGACGTCCCAAATATCCCCGGCCTAGGGAGCAGTTGCAACAACCCTTCAATCTCAGCACTTATGGAGGTAGAGGCAGACGGACCAGCTTGGTCTAAAGTCCAGTCAATTTCCCCAAACAAAAAAGCAAGCACCATTTGGACAAAGACCAAGAAAACGCTTCTCAAAATTTGGACTCAGAATAAGAAAGACCTTGATAGGTGCATCAGCTTCTTTCTAGACTACATGAGTGGCTCTGAAAAGAGCCTTTGGGGTAGTACCTAAATCTGCTCACTTGGCCTTGTGGTGGCTCTCGGTCTTCTTGGGCAACAGCACGGCCTGGATGTTAGGCAGGACGCCGCCCTGAGCGATCGTCACGCGGCCCAGCAGCTTGTTGAGCTCCTCGTCGTTGCGGATGGCCAGTTGAAGGTGGCGCGGGATGATGCGAGTCTTCTTGTTGTCGCGGGCCGCGTTGCCAGCCAGTTCCAGGATCTCGGCCGTCAGGTACTCCAGCACGGCAGCCAGGTACACCGGGGCGCCGGCGCCCACCCGCTCCGAGTAGTTGCCCTTGCGGAGGAGGCGGTGCACGCGGCCCACGGGGAACTGCAGGCCGGCCCGGGAGGAGCGGGTCTTGGCCTTGGCGCGAGCCTTGCCGCCCTGCTTGCCGCGTCCAGACATAGTAAACAACTTCCACAGCTGGAGATTACGGATTAAACAAGGAGCAACCCTCTCGGCTTTTATAGTCAAGCTACGGCGCGAAAAAGGAAATGCGTCATTGGTTAACATTCTGAGTTCATTTGAACCAATGGAAACGCGGTTTGGGACTTTTTGTATTCTTATTGGGTAAAAACAGACTCAACCTTTTTTTTCTGAGCGACCACTAACAAGACGCACAGCACTTTACCCTATTTGCATACGAAGCTCTAGAAAAGGAGAACACACTCCTACTTTCAGTCTGTTTCGTTGTTGGTGTTTGATTTGCTTCATTCTCCGTTATGCCTGAGCCCGCTAAGTCCGCGCCCGCCCCGAAGAAGGGCTCCAAGAAGGCTGTGACCAAGGCCCAGAAGAAGGATGGTAAGAAGCGCAAGCGCAGCCGCAAGGAGAGCTACTCCGTGTACGTGTACAAGGTGCTGAAGCAGGTACACCCCGACACCGGCATCTCCTCCAAGGCCATGGGCATCATGAACTCGTTCGTCAACGACATCTTCGAGCGCATCGCGGGCGAGGCTTCTCGCCTGGCGCATTACAACAAGCGCTCGACCATCACGTCCCGGGAGATCCAGACGGCC